>NW_007746037.1:7478-8270 GCF_000696425.1 Galeopterus variegatus
CACAGCCCCCAGCACCTTCTGTCCACTCTGCGCCCCCAGGTGGGATGCAATTCCTCCTGGGTGCACCTACTCCCTGTCCTGGGCATCTGTCCCCCATCCTGGGCATCTGCCTGCAGGATGGTCATCAAACAGAAGCCGTGGAGGAAGCTGACCCAGAGGGCAAGGCACCCTGTGGGCCTCGGCTCTCTTTCAGGTCAGCTTCAGTTTTCCTTAGAATCTGGATAACTGGGCTAGGGAAGAGAATACTAAAGACTGACCAGCTAAATTGACTTACACACCTTTGCAAATCACATTGGAAATTGCAGCTGAAGGATGAGAATGCAGTGAATTAAAATTACAAAGTGCGATGCTCGAAGTGGGCAAATGTTTTCTGTAAGGGGCCAGAGAGTAAATATTTTGGACTTTGCAAACCAGAAAGGCTCCATTGCACGTACTCAACTCTGTTGAATTGCAAAAGCTGGGATAGACAATGTGGAAATGAGGGGGTGNCTGCTCGTTTGCGACACTGTTCTCAGCACTTGATAGACACCAGCTGTCTTCCTAGTGGCCCTGTGAGGTGGATGCTATTGGGTAGACATGTTAGTGGGAAGTAATGCTCGTTTCCAAGGGAATCACCTGGAGCCAGATTATGGAGGAATCTTAATTCTGGGATATGGAGGAAGTTTATTTCATAGGGATTGAAGAGCCATCACAGCTTCAGTGGAGAAGGAACCGAGTTCCTTGGTAGGCAGTGTGAGCATGAACTTTGCTCCCTGCCCCACAGCCCCCAGCACCTTCTGTCCACTCTGCGCC
>NW_007746037.1:13797-14014 GCF_000696425.1 Galeopterus variegatus
TGTGTTAAGACTTGAAAGAAACTGCCAAACTTTCATTTACAGTGGCTGCAGCATGCTGCACTCCCACCAGCAGTGAGTGAGAGTGCCTGCTGCCCCATGTCCTCATCAGCACTTTGGGCTGTCGGTGCTCTGGATTTTGGCCGTTCTGATAGGTGTGTAGTGGTGGCTCCTTGATTCAGTTTGCATTTTGCAGATGACATACGATGTGGAGCATCTT
>NW_007746038.1:0-768 GCF_000696425.1 Galeopterus variegatus
GATTCAATTTTAATCTGTGCTTTTCATGTGACATGTTTTGTTTGGTTTGTTTTCCTTCTTTGCTTCATTCCCTTAGATTGATATAGTTTCTATCTTTCTATTTTTCTTCTTCTAATGTGTAAAATATTAATTATACCTCCCTCAACACCCATCTTTTGTGGTTATCAGTACTTATCTAAAATACATACGCAATTGTCAATTTCTCCAATAAAAACGAAGTTTGCTGGGTTTGTTTTTTTTTTTTTTTCTTTCTCTTGAACTGTTTTACATGGCCTTATCTTTTTGCTTCACATAAGATTATCTTTTATAAAATATTTAAAATGACCTATCAAATTTATAACTTATTTATTAATGTATTTGCTCATCATCATTTATTGTATCTCACATCATTTTCTTGGGCTCACTTTTATTTTGTTTGGAATACATGCTTTTATAGGTCTTTTGGTGAGGGTCTGAATTTATGTCTAGTATTTCTTCACTTTGGAATGACATTTAAACTGGGTAGAGGTTTGTTCATTAATAAGAAATATGTATTGTTTCTACCTACCCCAGGCACTCATTTAATCACTGGAGACAAGGTAATCAACCAAACATGTAAAGGCTAGGCCTTAATGGAGCTATGTTTTAGTTGAGGAGAGTGATGATTAAAAAAAAAAAAAAGAATAGACTAGAATAGAATCAGGTAGGTATCAGGTAGGCATAGAATTTTTAAAAGAAAATAAAGGAGAAAATAGAGACTAAATAGGGCATTTTATTATAGATATTATG
>NW_007746038.1:2390-2829 GCF_000696425.1 Galeopterus variegatus
ACTTAAAGTCTACTGTCTTAGCAATTTTCAAGAACACAATGCATTGTTATTAACTATAGTAACCATGTTGTTCAATAGATCTCTTGAACTTGTTCCTCCTGTCCAACTAAAATTTTGTGTCCTCCTTTGACCAACATCTCCCCAACCCCCTCTCCCCACCTCCAGCCTTCAGTAACCCCCAATTTAATAAATCAGAGACAATTGGAACAGACCTAGACTCTGTAGTTTATCAAACATCAGAGATCAGAGATTGTTTGCGTATGGGTGACATGCAAACCACACTTTGAAAGCATATGTTTTATCAGTATTTTT
The DNA here is from genome assembly GCF_000696425.1 of Galeopterus variegatus. Taxonomy (NCBI): domain Eukaryota; kingdom Metazoa; phylum Chordata; class Mammalia; order Dermoptera; family Cynocephalidae; genus Galeopterus; species Galeopterus variegatus. The sequence continues at coordinate 2,703 of NW_007746038.1, forward strand.
CAAAAGATCCCTAGTATATCAGCATTTTAATTATTCCAGTAACATGGACAACACTAACTCTTGAAAGAGTCCAGCTAAGCAACCGAAGAATAAGACTAGGCAACACACACATACACATGGTCACACA
>NW_007746038.1:8380-8865 GCF_000696425.1 Galeopterus variegatus
TTTTTTTTAAGTCACTCAGTATGTGGTTCTTTGTTATGGCAGCTCTAGCAAACTAATGTAAACACATTTTACAAATTTCTATGGGCAGTCTTTTCCTCATCTACTTTCTTTTCCTGGGATCTTATCTTATGTTTTTAAAACACTCATCTCTTTTTCTGAAAAGTACTGGTCCTCTGTTTTCTGCTCTGATTCTCTCTGTCTGTTCTGCATACTTAGAGGATAGAGTTGCTGTCTTGCCTGCCACTACTCCATGAGTTGATACACTTCTGAGGCAGTAGTATTTCTCACCGACAAATTTCTGGATCATTTAAACATCGTCTTTCCATTGAAGTACCTTACTGACTGGATCCTTGCGGAAATTTGGCACAGATAAATGATATGCCAGACTACATAAAGTACACAGATGATATTAATGAAGCTACATTCAGCTCACGGTATAATTTGTTAGAATATGTCAACTCAGCAATTTACTCATCAGACGATAA
>NW_007746038.1:10847-11542 GCF_000696425.1 Galeopterus variegatus
TATGACTGATTTTAATCTTTTTAGCATGATATTCTATGAAAAACAGACACTCAGTATTTGTCTTGAGTCATAAATAAAAAAGGTTGTCAGAACAAAAGTAACAACTTCAGTTGACTTTTCCAATCAATTATTCCAAAATTACTTTCCTTTTTAAAAAAAATCATTTTTTAAGAATTCTGTTCATTGCTGTAAGGCCAGATAACAATCATTAGCATTTATTGACCTTTTGCAGTAGTAATTTAATCTTTTGGGGAATAAAGTTGATTAATCACAGCTTGACATATTGAAATTTGGCATAATTCTTTCCCAAAAGTGCTTATAGGACAGCAAGTTCTAGGTCATTCAGTGTAATAGCTAAGGCACATATTACAAATAAAATGTGCATAGAAAAGTCTTCCAGAAATTTAAGGTTATTAATTTTGGTAAAGTCCTTCAATCCTAGAATGGTCTGGTAAGAGTCCTGTGAATTGATCACATGCATTAATCTCATCTCCATCCAAAAAATCCAGAAAATTATGGTTAATAATTTAAGTGAAAGAATAAGGGTAAATGTATAATACAGATGAGAATTCAAAAAACTCTGTTGGTCCGGCCCGGTGGCGCACTGGAGAGTGTGCTGCTTGGGAGCGCAGCAGCGCTCCCGCCGAGAGTTCAGATCCCATGTGGAGACCGGTTCCCGCTCACTGGCTGAGCGC
>NW_007746038.1:12830-14014 GCF_000696425.1 Galeopterus variegatus
GGAAGTTAGTTGGGAAAGCATTGGACCCTGTTGAGAGCAATGAGGATATTTGGATGAAACTGAATAACAGTGAGTATCACAATCCACTCAAAGATTCTAGCCCTGCCTTGTCAGCATAAGAAGCCTCTCTGCCTTTGCATTTGAAGGCTGTCCCTGCTTACCATATAATGCTTTCACTTAATGTCAAGGCTTCCCTAGACACTCACCATGGATACCAGTTCTCCCTACTTCCCACTTCCATTATTTTTCATTGCCTCTAAACTCCAAAATACCACTAGATGGGCATATCTTACCAGGAAAAAAAGTTTTATGTAATAAATAACACAATATGTATGGTAAGCTAGTTGACAGTAGTTGAAAAGAAACACAATATTAAATTGAGGTACTAGATAAACATGAGAGTTTGAGACAAACTAACAAAGATTGTGGATTATATATCCTAGTTTATGCAGGTGCAAATGGTTTCATTTATTTACTTGGTTAGTAGATTTAACTAAGATTCAAACTTTATGATTATTGAAACTGTGATGCCTGAAATTCCTTATATAATAAAATAGAAGGAACTACAAAACATGGGGAGGTATAAATGCTAAAAAAAATCATTACATGTGGCTTTTATACTGTCTCATAATTACATACCCAGTGGGCCAAGGAATTATTTAATTCACAATGACATTGAGGAATATAGTGTTCTGGTTTCACTGAAAACATTGCAATAGTTATTCCTTATGGGACATAAATAAATATGTGAGATGCTTCAAATTAGCTAATTAATTCCAGTAGAAATAATGGAATCCTAGAGTGTCAGAAGCAAGAAACATCACCTGTCATCTATAGGTGATATAATTATCTAAAGTGGACATAATTACCATAAGAGGCAACATGATTATATGCAAAATGTTTGCTATACTGGGATATTGATGGTAACTAATTGCTTTTCCCAGGACAGAAAAAGATGACCAGTTATCTAAGACCATGCTTTTTTGCATAGTCAAAATATTTTGACTACATTTAATGAAAAGTAGAACAGATATGAATCATCACGATGAGAAATCATGATTTTCATCCAAGTCCCAGACCTGATTAAGTTCACAGAGGCAGTGCCACTTGAAGGAAGGAAGAGAAAGCTGAAATTTTTAAAGAAAAAGATCTGTAATAATATCTTCCTATATACTGTAAACCTT
>NW_007746039.1:0-14013 GCF_000696425.1 Galeopterus variegatus
CCCACTGCCCATGGTGGTAGGGGTGTCTAGAACCTCCGATCCCCATGAAGAGCCCTGCTCCCCGCAGCCCACCCCCACCCCCTGCTGTCGCCAGCCCTCAAATTCAATTACCAGCTCAGCTTTCAAATAGGGCTCCAGCCAGTAACTTTACTGGAGAAAATGATTATGTGATTATTTCAACCTTGCTCCAAACACCGTTTTAATTGGATCTGGGAAAAGGCGATTTGGGCAGCAGAGGGGCCACACGGGCAGGAGCGGCATGGGAATGTCAGGCAGGAGCCACCAGCCCGTGAGCCTCAAAGGGCAGATGGGACTGCTCCTGAGTCCCCTTCCCCCCAGAACTCCCACTCCTTCCCTGATGTTCATGTCCATCCTAGATCCAGGGTGAGCCTCAACAGGAAAGAGAAAATTGGTGTGTGTTGTGCTGGGGAGGAGCCTTGTAGAGCCCATCTGCCCAGCAGCTGTGATGTCCCCTCCCACCCCTGAGCCAGAGCTCAGCCAGGCATCAGGTGGAGAGAGCGACCTAGGCTTGGGGCAGGAAGGGGGGGCGGGGGGCTGTTCTGAAAGTTGAAAGATCAGGAAGAAGGACACATGAAAGGCTCTACCTTTGATGCATCTCCATTATCTTAAGGTCTGGCTTTCCCAGGTTTCTCTCTGACTCCTTTTCCCCATTGCCTTAAAAAACACCATGCTAACACTCTTAAAAATTGTTTGGAAGGTGCCATTCTGGAGAATGTGCTCTGGGGAGCTGCTCACGGTGGGAATGAATGTGTCTCCCTCACCCCCACCCTACCCTCAACAAGATGTAGGTCCTTGGGACTGTGGGCAGGGACTGGCCAGGCCCCAGGAGACCCCAGCATCTGCCAGCTGTCAGCAGGCATTACCAGGCACTTGGAGGGCATGGACAAAGGGACATTGAGGCAGGCACAAAGAGGATGGAAGATGTTGGTTAAATTCATTCACCAGTTATTGAGCACTTACTGGGTACCAGGCACAGGGCCAGTGCTGCCTCAAGAAAGCTGACAATTCTGGTCTGGGAAACAGGATATCCTTTTTCCAGGAATAACCTGGAACAGCAAGCCTTGCAGAAAAAATGGTTCGGAAATGAACCCCACAGCCAAACTCAGTAGGATGAAGTCCAGGCAGCCTTCCTGGAGGAGTTGGTGTCAAGGAGGTCTGGGCTGGGTTTGGCTGTGGGGAGGTTGGTGGGTGTTCCGAAGGACCAAACGGCAGAGATGCAAAGCAGAAGGGGGAGGGAAGGAGAGGGGAAAGAAGAGGCCTCAGCACATCACCTAAAGGGGGTAATTTCCATTTACAGACTAGAGTACTGAGGCACAGACAGGTTCAGACACTGGTCACGCCTCTCCCTGCGCTGGCCAGCCTCATGCTGAGGACACCAGCAGGCACAAGCAGGGGGCTCGGTTGGGCATTAGGAGGCCTGTTCCAGGAATTTCTAGGACTTGTGAGGATCTGAGAATAAGATCTGAAGCAAACAGGACCTCAGTCCTCCAGGCAAGTGTCTGCCTGGAGATGGGGGTTTCAAAGGCGCGGATCAGAGAGGAAAATTATATTGTCAAAGAAGAAAATCAGTCCTGCCATCCCTCCTTCACTCATTAATTTCTGGGGAAGTATTAGCTGTCAGCAAGCAGCAGCCCTCCAATTCAAATTACAGAATTTGAATTCTTAATTTCTCCTAATCCATCAGTGAGCTGCCTTCATGGGCTAATATTAGCAGCGCTGGTGAGGCTCGTAGCAGAGTCATTGATGTCTCTCACCCTCTGATAAAAGCCCTAATCGATAGGGCTGGGCCTGGGGCGTGGGCCCCTCAGAGGCAGGCACCCCTTCCCCATTCCCCAGCTACCTCCGGTCCCAAGAAGAGAGCGGGAGGTCTCTGGAGAGATGGAAAAGCCAACAGCAGGAGATAGGGAAAGAGCAAAGGAGAGGCGGGGAATACAGCATCAGAGCTTGGGAGAGACTGGGAAAAAGAAAGGGCAGGAGGGAGAGACCTGGAGGAAGAAAAAATTAGTGAGACCAAGCGAGGTGGAGGCAGAGAGTGATGAAGAGACTGAGCCAGAGGCCTACAGAGATGGATGGTGACCGAGCTGGAGAGGAGAGAAGGAGCCTTCTAGAACCTAGAGTCAAAGCAACCCACACTCTGGCTTTGTGCAGGGAGAAAACACAACAGAGCAAAACCAAAATCTCATGGGACTTCCATGGTGTCACAGGGAGTGTCATGTACCGTACATAACACAGTCCCCATACCACTGGCCCCCTAGCCCACTTTGCCTATAGGTGTTATGGAGTCAGGCAACTCACCTCTAATCAGAGCTCAAAGGCCTCCTCTGCCAGGGAGCCCTCTCGCTTTCTATCCAGCAGCACCATCTCTTCACCCTCCGGCAGTAACACTCCCCTGGTCAGCCACCTGGGCCCTGGAGACACTCTGTGCTGTTGCTTCTTTCCCACCCGTGGGGAGAACATGGAAGATGAGACTGCAGGGACAGCCACTAGGCTAAGCACCATATTTCTTATTTAACCTCTTCATCAAAGGAGGTGATGGGATAAGGATTATTATTACCCCCATTTAACAGGTAAGGGGAAAAAACAAACAGAAAGAAAGAAAAAAAATGAAAAAAAATTAAGAAATTTTAAAAAGCAATTAAGAAAATAAAAAGAGAAGAAAAAGGAAAAAATCAAATAAAAATAAATAAATAACAGGTGAGGAAAATAATAAATAAATAACAGCCGAGTGAAGTGACTTGCCTAAGGTCATGAAGCAATGACACAGTGAAGTTGGGATTTGAACCCAGCCCTTAACACCATACCACAGAATCTTAGGGGAAACCCCAGGGTGTTGTATACGGTGCAGTCCCCTTCCTTATTGAGCTACCAAAGGTTAAAGGACATGCCAAGCCAGTCCCATGAGTTCCTCACATGGCCCTAGTTTCATCAGCCATTCTGTTTTTTGGTGGCTGCCGGGTATGGGGATCCAGACCCTTGATCTTGGTGTTATAACATCATGCTGTAACCAACTGAGCTAACCAGCCAGCCCTTTCGGGCAGTCTTCTTACATCCAGATGGCCTGGTACCTTCCAGCCCCTTGCCCAGTTTGCACTTCACCTCCCACCATTCCATCTCCCTGCATCCGACCCTTCCTCCAGGCAGGCCTTGCTTCAAGTCAGGCTTTCAGCTGGAAGCCTTCCCCTACCCCCATGCCTGACCCCCTTGGCCTGTCCCTCCCTGGCCTTGTCCTTGTCCTTTCTGTGAATGTCCTGCCTCTTCAGCAAGTTGTGAGCCTCTACGTGCACAACCGGGTGCCCTCTGATGTCCTAGGACCTAGCCTTGCCCGGGCGTGTGCTCAGTAAATATTTGTGGACTTAACTGATTGATTAGTGAGGTGAAGGCAGGAGACCTGGGATGAAGATGCTTGAAAACAGAGCAGTGTCCCTTTCAGCCTGGGCCCTGGGAAAGTGTCAGGGAGCCAGACACACGCAGGTGGGGACTTCAGGCCCCAGCAGGTATGAGTGCCACATGTGGGCAGTGACCCACTCCCAGCTGTCCTCAGTAGACCCTCTCTCCCCACGGTGGGAGGGCTTGGGGTTGTGAGTGGGGAAGGGAGAATTTGGGAAGGGAGGGCTTGAGGCTGCTCTGACAGTCCCCCCAGTCCCCAGGCTCTGTCCAGGTACCCAGAGTGGGAGGCAGATTCCAAGGTCTTCACCTGGGTTGAAGTCTCTGTCCCCAACCCCTTTGCTGCTTCTGCTCTTCCCCACACTCCCATCTGAGAGGCTGGGCCGAGATAGACTATTTCGGTCCAAACCTCTGAATTATTCACGGCCTGGCCAGGGAGCCCACCACTCTTGACCAGTGGCAGTGAGGGTTGGGGAGTAGAGTGAGCTTCATCTTTCACTTTCGGCATGTGTAACGTGTGATGGGGTGGCACACATGGGCTTGTGTAGATTTTGTGACTAAGGGATCGTGGGCCATACATGATCAACTACGGGTCCACAGGAAGGAGTTCTGGGGTCCCAGAGACACTTCTCCTCTCTCTGTGGCTCCAGGATGGTGGATCCCTGGACCCAGCACTCTGTGGTCCCCACATCTGCATGTCTGGGCAGGATGGAGGCAGGATGTCCTGTGTCATCATGCCATGTGAAGCTGGGCCAGGATGGCTGGCCCAGCCCTGGCTGTCCACGGGATCCTCAGGAGACAGGTGAACAGAAAAGAGATTTCACCCCATCAGAGCCAGATCTGAGAGAGGTGAAGGAGAAGCCATCAATTGCCCGAAAGTAACAGCAGTAGTGATCATTATGAGTTGAAGACCTCCTCTGGGTCCAGGCACTTTACATACATTAACTGAGTTAGATGTCACAAGACCTCTATTCACTTGCTGCTATTATCCATTTTACTGATGAGGAAACTAAAGGTCAGAAAGACTAAGTAAGTGGCTCAAGAGTGCACAACATGGAACTAGTAGAATCAAAATTTAAACAGCTAAGAAAATAATGAGGCAAGCCACAGCCTGGGAGAAAACATTTGTAATACGTATATCTGACACGGGATTCATATCCAGAAAATTCTACCACTCAGTAATAAGAAGACAAACAATCCCATTTTAGATATTTTCTTTTTCTTTTTTTTTTTTTTTTTTTTTTTTTTTTTTTTTTTTTTGGCGGCTGGCTGGTATGGGGATCCAAACCCTTCACCTTGGTGTTATAATACTGTGCTCTAACCAACTGAGCTGACCACCGTGCTCTAACCAACTGAGTTAACCGGCCAGCTCCTAAATAATCCCATTTTAAAAGATTCAAGAGGGGCCGGCCCGGTGGTGCACTCGGTAGAGTGCGGCGGCGCTCCCACCAAGGGTTCGGATCCCATATAGAGACCGGTCCGCTCACTGTTTGAGCGCAGTGCGGGCGCGACACTGAGGGTTGCGATCCCATTGCTGGTCACGAAAAAAGACAAAAAGGAAAAAAAAAAAAAAAGATTCAAGAGAAGATACAGAATAGCCAATATCTTCATACACACGTGGAAAGATATTCAATATCATTTGTTATCAGGAAAACAGAAGTTAAAACCCCGGTGAGATACACCAGCCACCCACTGGAAGGCAGACCATGCTGAGTGCCGGTGAGGTGAAGCAACTGGTACTCTTATGCCCTGGTAATCAAAACGTGCAATGGTGCAACAGCTTTAGAAAACAGTTTGTCAGTTTCTTGAAAAGTTAAACATACAATTACCATAGGACCCAGTCATTCTACTCCTAGGCGTTTACCTAAGAAAACCGAAAACCTATGTTCACACAAAGACTTGTATGCACGTGTTCATAGCAGCTGTATTCACAACAGCCAAAACCTAGAAACGACACAAGCGTCCATCAATAGGAGGCCAAAATGTCATTTATTCATACAACGGGATACTGCTCAGCAATAAAAAGGCATACACTACTGACATAACAACATGGATGAATCTCACAAACATTCCGCTCAGTGAAAGCAGCTAGGCACAAGAGTACATATTACATAATTCCATTTATATCAAACTCTAGAAAAGACAACTCTAATCTATAGTGACAGAAAGCAGATCACTGGTTGCCTGGGGCTGGGGGAAGGGTGGGGTTGGACTAGGAAGGGGCACAAGGGAGCTTTTGGGGATGATGAAAATGTTCTATATCTTGATTGAGGAGGTGGTTATATGCGTGTATAAATTTGTCAAAACTCATCAAACTGAACACTTAAAATGTATTTAGTTTATTGTATGTAAATTCTACTTCAATAAAGTTGAAAAAAGAAACCCAGGCAAACTGAGCTGAAACCCACACCTGTAACTGTCGTGCCCTATGTCTCTCAAGGTAGTGGAGGGTGAGTCATGGTCACCTTGAAGGAAGTTTCTATGGTTCTGAAGAATTAATTAGCCCCCACACCAGGAAGGAAGCCTCCAGCTTTCCTCTGCCTTACCACTCCCCAGCACCCCAGGCTCCCATGGCTCTCCCTGCAACCTGGAGAACTGACCAGACCTGGGGAGTCTGGCCTCCTGCTGGGGCCCTCCCTCTCACAGCTTCCTCAAGCAGCATCCTGACTGGCAGGTCAGGGAGCCCCAGAGAATCAAAGTCTTGTTTCCCTCCACCCTTCAGAGTCCAGCCCACCCCCGTGCATCCCCCCGGGGGGCTTCTCCCACCCACCACCCAGGGGACTGGTGGAGGCCCCAGTGCAAGGGGAGGGGGCAAAGGCACACTGGTCTGGGGCAGCTACCAGGCTTACCCATCCAGGGAGCCCGAGGGTGTCCAGGAGGAAGGCCAGTGTGCGGGTGCTCCTGGCCCTCAGTCTCATTCGCTGTTATTATCAATCATGCATTGACTGCTTATTAAGTGCTAGGCTTTGCGTTACACGCTGTGCCTGTGCTACCTCTGTTAATCCTCCAGACAGAAGCCCTATGAGGCTGGAACTCTTGTTGCTCCCATTTCACAGACGAGGATGCTGAGACACAGAGAAGGTAAGAAGGTCACACAGTGAACAGGTGCAAGGGAGGCTGACAGCTGCCCATGCTGTTAACTTCCCAGCAATTCTTGCACCAGCTCCATTTGAATTCCTTGGAGGGTTTTTTAAAAATAGAGATTCTTGGGTCTTTGCTTTGTCTAGATTCTCAGGGGTTTACTTAGTGATAGGATAAGCCCTGCCTGCTGTGGGGAACTCTGGGCTGTGACTCCCTCCACCCCCTGCTCCTGTGCTGAACACTGGGTTGCACATGGCCGGGCACAGTGCCCGTCCCTCTGATTGAGGAGGTTAAGCAGGGCCGAACTTGGTCAGGACTAGGTAGGGTGGGGAGGCAGGCAGGGAAATGAGACCTACAAATAGCAGCAAATTGCTCATTGATTTCTATCCTGTTTGGGGGGAGTTCTGGGACCAGCAGGAACAGGACTGGGTTTGAACTAGAGAAGTGGGAAGAGCAGCCCAGCCTAGGGTAGGTGGGCAAAGGAGGCAGGACCCCCAGGACCCCCATGCCTCATACAGGCCTTAGCTGTGGCCCTGTGGGAACTGTATCCTTCCTCCATCTATTGCTAGGGATGCAGGTTCCTGAGAAATGGCCCAGAATCTAACTGGTATGACCTGCAAATGAGAAGGGGAAGGAAAATGCAAGAGAGAAAGGTTCCACCGACAGAAATACTCACTTTTAGGGCCAGCCCGTGACTCACTCGGGAGAGTGCGGTGCTGATAACACCAAGGTCACAGGTTCGGATCCCTATATAGGGATGGCCGGTTAGCTTAATGGGTGAGCGTGGTGCTGACAGCACCAAGTCAAGGGTTAAGATCCTCTTACTGGTCATCCTTTTTTTAAAAAAGCCCACTTTTCCAAGGTGTCCCATATTTCAAACATTCTGCCCCATCAGGCCCTTAAGCACACACAACACATCACACCATATGCTCAGATGTGGGGATCAGAAAAGAATCTTCACGCCTTGAGAGGCCCCCTAACCACCTCCACCTTCAGCTTCTTCCATATCCTGCCTGCACTCTCGGCTCTGCAGAGTTGGTTACATGTTCCCCATGCCCCCTCACCCCCACCCCATGCCCTCTCTGTGCCTTTGCACAGCTGTTCCCTCTGCCTGGAATGCCTTTCCATCCCCTCTCCACGAGTCCATGTCTTGTGCAATCCTGAAGATGTAGAATAACTCCTGCTTTGCTCTGAAGCCTTCCTTGCTGTCTGCAGCCTCCTGGGTTCATACTTGAACTCCTGCAGTCTGTCCCACGCAACCTCGCTCCTCCCACCTCTTCTGAGTGTATAAATGTCTATATGTGGAGGATCAGTGAATGCTGCACTCCTCTGGTGTATTGGGCAACAATCCCATCACCTCCCCTGGCAAGTAAGGGTCTGGCCATCAGGAGCCACATCTCAGCCACCCCTCATGCCCACCCCTGCAGTGCACAGCACAGCATGCAGTTGCTGCCTGGCCAGCCTTAGACAATGGCCTCAGGGACTCCTGCCACTGGAAGAAACCACAGGGGCATCCTGTCTCCCTCCCACCAGCTCAGGATGTTCTCATGACAGAGGGCAGTCCTTGCATCACTAGGAGTTTCTGCCCCATCATCTGGAGGTGGCAGGTGGGAGGGGTGACAGGCATCATGACTTCTGATCCTCCTTCCATCTCCTCCACCTCCAATTCCATCAGCTCCCCAAGCCCCTTGTACCTCCCTTATCCATCCTCTATCCTGAGCCAGTGGCCCTGGGCAGCTTTCCAGCTCCTGAATTCCCCCGCCTTCATGCCCTAGTTTGAGGGTCCTCCTGTCCATCACCCAGGCAGACGATGACTTTCCCTCGGTCCCCAAGGTGGGGCTAGTGAGCAGAAAAAGGGTCCAGAATCCAGGAAAAGTCATTGCCATTGGGCTCAGCCTTGTTTCAGCTGCAGACAAGTTACAGGGGGCCTGTGGCAGTGCCCACAATAGCAAGGCGGCTGGGGGCAGCACCATTCCTTGAAGGAGGAACTGAGTCTCCTCCTTGGAATGATGGGAAAACTGAGGCCTGGAGAAAGGACGTGACTTGACCATGGCATGTCAGAGTCAAATCCAGGAACCAGTTTCCCACCGGGCATATGAGATCTCCTGGGCCAGGCTACACGGTTAGCAGCAGGCAGGGATCACTGTTGGCACATGCAGATCCCTGGACGGGCCCTACAGGGGATGAGGGTGGACAGACACCCTCCCAACACTGAGACCAGGGCCAGGCAAAAGCTTCCAGGGACAGAGTGATTTCCTGTCACTTGGCCTCTGGGCCCAGAGCAGCTGTTCCCTTGTCTAATTAATGGCCCTGGTTCTGAGTCTGTGATGAAGGGGAATCATGAGCCTTTGCTCTGCTCGAGTCTTTGTGGAGCTTTCCATTAAGCAGGGGCAGCCAGGAGGGGTCAGGAGGGGCCGGGGCAGTACACAGGGGTTAAGAACCGCTCCCCGTTCCCATCTCTCATCCTCCTGCCCTTGCCATTTCTTAGCTTCTCGTCCTCGCCTCGCCTTGCCCCAGGCCTCTGCCCCTTTCCCATCCTTACAGACCTCCTCTGCCTCCTCTCTCTCCTCCAGCCTGCCTGTCCTCTGCCCCCTTCCCAGAGCCTTCCTCTGACTCCTCACCCTGAAACCCATCATCTCCACCCAGAGCCTGGCTCCAGGAGGGGAGTGGGCAGGGAGGCACCTCCTTCTACCTACAGCTCATATCAAGGGCAGAGATCTTGGGACATTCCCTGTGAGATCAGCCCAGCCCAGAGCCATGACCCTTCATGGACTGTCACTCTTAGCAACGAACACCCTGGCTTGGGGTTGGGGGGATGATGGAGATGTCCACAGAGCAGCAGCCAGACTTCTCTGAGTTCAGCCCATGAGCAGTGAGGAAAACCCTTCCCACCTGAATTCTAGTGCAGCTGCTCAGAGCTGGCTGGTGGGGGTCACGAGAGCCTGAACAGATGGAGACAGGACTAGAGAACCAACTGCTCCACTACTGGCCAACTGGACAAATCCAAGGTGCTGGAGGAAGTTCAGATCAGTCCCAGTCAGGGCCTGGGAAGTCCAGCTCTAACCAGCAGCCATCAAAGCACAGGCATCCAGCAGAAAGCAACAGGTGATGGTCAGTGATTTGGGGGGGTCCTTGTTGGACATGTGGTCAGTAGAGAGTGGTTAGGGATCATTAATGTGGGGTGGTCACTTGGGGAGGTCTGTAGTGAAGGTTATTATTGGATGTTGGTTGTAGAGATGTCAGTGATGGGAGGCCAGGGTTAAGAGGTTGTATTAGCATATCAATGTTGGGCCTTCAGGGTGGCTGGTCAGTGATGGATGGTTGCGTAGACACTGGATAGTTGGAGGGACATGGCCCATCAGTGTCGGGAGGTTGAGATGGGTCAGCGGGTGGTCAGTACTTTTTCAGCCTTGGCTAGTCAGTATTAAGCGGTAGATGTTGGGTAGCCAGTATTTGGAGGTTGGGATAAGGTGGTTAGTCCCCGTATCCTTAATCATGGCACCCCCTCTTCCACACTGCATGGTGCCTGAAAAGGCTCAAGCTGTGCTGAGCTCAGCCCCAGGTTCCCTGCCCCAGGTCTTCCTCCCTTCCCAGGGGGTGAGGATGGGCCTCCGTCTCCTGGAATCCTGGCAGGCCCTAGAGGTGATGCCTGGGGGTGGAGTAGGCAGGGAGCTGAAGGCGCTTAGGAATGCAGCAAAGCTCCACGGAGGCTGGGGGCCATGAGGCCAGGACGCTCATTGATGAATCGATTCCCATTATTGATGCTGCTTGGAGAAGTTTTGAAAGACGGAGCTGACAGAGAGGAGGAGGCTCTCTCAGAGAAAGCCATAGCACAGCCTGGCCGCTCAGAATACAAATGAGCTGCCTCTGGAGTGGGGGCATGCACCTGGGCGTGCCGTGAGCTGCAGATGTGGGTGTCGGGGGACCCATGGTAAGCAGTGAGCTGCAGCTCTTGAATGGAGCACCCCAGCCCTGGGCAAGCTGCAGACTTGCAGGCAGACACGCAGGGGGCATCAAGTTTGCACAGGACAGTCATAGGGAGGCGGTTGGCTTCCTGTGAGGACATTTTCTCCAGAAAGTAGGCTGTTGTCCACAAGAGAGAGCTTCCCTATTTCAAAAGACGGTGAGTGCTCTGGACTGGAAGTGTCCAAGTGGAACCTAGAAGACCCCTCTGAGGCACCCGCGTCCCAACAGCTCTACCCCTATAGTGTCATGTGAGGTGCACTTAGTGCTGTGAGTGGTGGGAAGTGGCCATACCCAGCCAGGGGCAAATGGATGCCTACCATGAAGGTCAAGGGCGTAGCTGCTGTGATGACCACCACTAGGGGGCCCAGCAAGGGAAAGGGGCCACTTGGGCAGAGCTCAACCATCTGATAGCAGGTCTTCAAGAAAAGTCTCATGGATCCCCAGGCGGGAGCCAGGAAGGGACAAGGTAGTTCACTACTATGCGGTGGGGACAGGGTTGGTGGGGGGGGATGGTTCAGGATGTAGCCAATGCTAGAGGTGCTGTGACCATCATATCAGAGGGGCAGAGGGTGGAGGGGGGCAATATGATGGGGGAGGCATGATCTTTGCCTTAGGTAAATGTCCAGTCTGATGCAGGAGGCTCAAACCCCACCCTGGGAGCCCAAGTGTGATAAGAGACACAGTCCTTGCCTTGAGGAGCCCCCAAGGCTAAAGGGGGAGACAGTGCCTGCCCCGAGAGTGTCCCTTGCTTGGGAGGGAAACAAGAGGCAGGCTGTCCTGAATGGAGCAAATGAGCCGGGGAGACGGAACCTGAGGCGAGAGGCAGGATGTGGAGGCCAGCATGGCCCCAAGACCACAGCTGAGATGGACTGAGACCCGGGCATGCTGACATCCTGTCTCCAACTCTCCAGTGCTGGCCTAAATTCACCCCCACTGGCTGTGACACTCCCCACCCCACCCTCTGTGTGCTGCTCTGGCTCTGCTCTATCCCTGATGAATTATTGAAGATACTTAAATCAGCAGGAGGCCAGGGCTGCTGGTCGCTGGCAGAGGAGAGGAGTCTTCCAGGTGTGTGTCCCCTGCGCCATGCACATGTGCACACACCATGAGCACTCCAGCTCCACGCCCTCCTCCCAAGGAGGCTGGCCCTGTCTACCTAACTGCCCCCACCCAAGCACCCCATCCACACAGAGTCTCCAAGGGAACTTAGGCTCGGAAGGCAAGCAATCCCCTCTGCATAAAACCTGCGTCCTCAGCCCAGCAGTAGCAACAACTTGCTCTGTGATTTCAGGTAAGTCCCTTTTCCTCTGTCCCTCTGGACAACAAATGGGTTGGATCTAATGGCCACCCAGGTCCCTGCAAGCACTTACCCCCGCTGTAACCAGTCTCTGCTTGAGTGCTGCCGTTTAGCAACATGTGACCTCAGGCAATGATTTAACCTCTTGGAGCCTCAGTTTCCTGTAAGATGGGCACAGGTAAAAAAAAAAAAAAAAAAAAGAATGGGCACAAGAGCTGAACCTACCTCCTGGGATTGTTGTGAAGATTCAATGAGATAGTAAAGTGTCTGATACAGTGCCTGGCACACAGTACACGCTTGATAAATGCTACTATGTCCATTGGGTTATTCATACAAGGGTACTTCAAAAAGTTCGTGGGAAAACAGAATTAAAAGATAATATGAGGGCCGGCCCGGTGGCGCACTTGGTAGAGTGCGGCACTTGGGAGTGTGGCGGCGCTCCCGCCGAGGGTTCGGATCCCATATAGAGACCAGTCCGCTCACTGGTTGAGTGCGGTGTGGGCGCAACACCGAGGGTTGCGATCCCGTACCGGTCACGAAAAAAGACAAAAAGGAAAAAAAAAAAAAAAGATAATATGAATCTTTCATGAACTTTTTGTCCTTTTTTTTTTTGAGACTGGCTGCACCGCGCTCAGCCAGTGAGCGCTGTGAGCGCACTGGGCATCCCTATATAGGATCCGAACCTGCGGGCGGGAGCGCTGCTGTGCTCCCAGCGCTGCACTCTCCCGAGCGCCATGGGCTCGGCCCTTTCATGAACTTTTTGAAGTACCCTCTTGTTTTCCTCCCAGGAGTAGTAATGTCCTTGACAGCCCTTCTCAGGACCCCACTCCCTCTTCCCCAGGCAACTGTGCCACAGCTGGCCTTCTGCCCAATTCTTACTCATTCCCACACAGCCTCCCACCCCATTTCTGTAAGTGCCACCCTCCCCCAGACCCCCTTCCCACAGACAAGGCCACACAGCCCCCTCCCTATACACTTGCAACCACTAGAAGGGCCTTCCCCTCCCAGCCCCCCTCTCCTGCAATTATGTAGAGCAAACAAGAGCAGCTGATGGAAAAGCAGTTGCTATTAGCTTAACCTTTCAGGACTGGAGCTGCTGGGACGAGATGGGAGGCCCGTGAGGAGGGGGCTCCTGAAGCAGGTGGGGCTGAGGGAGGGAGGTGGAGGGAGGGAGGTGGAGGGGGCTGCTTGCTTTGAACAACTAATGGGTAGGATGCAGACCCGAAAAAGCACAACAAGGACGAGAAGGAAAGGACGACACAGAAGTAGAATTAAGGAGGCTGGAACAAAGAAATAGGCGTGGAAGAAGTGGGAGGCAGAGGAAAGTTGAGAAAATACAGCACCAGACAGCTAGGCAGAGAGCGCCTCATCCTGTTTGTCATGGCGCCCCAGCCCCCTGCACACAGTGGGATGGGACATTAAAGGTTATAGACAGATTTACTCCACCTGACACTATGGAGAATCATGGAGTGAGGATTGCCAGAGCTCTGTAAGAGACCTCAGATACCACCAGGACCAGCTCTTTCATTTTACAGATGGAGAAACCAAGGCCCAGAGAGGGTTTTGCCTTCCCAAAGTCACAGTGAATGTTAGCAGAAACTAGGTGAGCATTCAGGTCTCATGCTCCTGAGCTCTTCCCTCTATATCACCTCCCATCCACTCATCACCCACCCATCCACCCACCCATCCACCCTTTCACCCATCCATCCACCCATCACCCATCCATCCACCCATCACCCACCCATCCACCCATCATCCACCCATCCACCCTTTCACCCATCCATCCACCCTTCCATCCAACCACCCATCCACCATTTCACTCATCTATCCACCCATTCACCCACCTGTCTATACAATCACTCCTGGACACAAGCTCTCACTCAGCCAGAGCTGGGTGGGCAAGTCAGGTTTCCAGCTCAGATCTGGTGAGAATGACCCACGTAAATAAGGAAACAAAACACAGAGTGCAGAGAGTCCCACAGAGAGACAAAGTTCCCATCAGGCATGACATACGATTGCCTCTCAGTAAATGTATTATTATTATTAAAATGTGTCAATATTCACAGTGAACAAATATCTCCTTCAGTGTGAATCAGGAAGTCTTCAGGGAGGAGGTGACTTTGATCTGGGGCTTAAAGGACAAGTTGGAGGAAGCTGTGACCATTGCAATTTTCCCAGCAGAGCCAGGCTAAGGTGCTGGGAGAAGCTGGGGATTCAGAGAGGCTCTAACTGTCCCCCCCCCCCCCCCCCCCCCCCCCCCCCCC
>NW_007746040.1:0-679 GCF_000696425.1 Galeopterus variegatus
AGAGAGAACCTCTGAACTTGAAGATGGGCTGTTTGAAATAACACAAGCAGACAAAAAATAAGAAAAAAGAATGAAAGGCATTGAAGAAAATCTGAGAGAGATATCAAACAACCTTAAGCACTCAAATATCCGAGTCATGGGTATTCCAGAAGGGGAGGAAAAACGAGATTGCATTGAAGACATATTCAACAAAACAGTGGCAGAAAACTTCCCAAGTACAGGAAAAATCACAGATCTTCAGATCCAGGAAGCTCAACGATCTCCAAACGTATTGAACCCAAAAAGGTCTTCTCCAAGACATGTTATAGTCAAATTGGGAAAACTCAAAGACAAAGAAAGAATCTTGACAGCTGCAAGAGAGAAGCGTCAAATCACCTATAAGGGAGCCCCAATCAGGCGAACATCAGACTTTTCATCACAAACCCTAAAAGCTAGAAAGGAATCGAATTTCTCTTACCACTGCCCTACCATCTACCCAGTAAGGAAATCCTTCCGAAATGAAGGGCAAATAGTATATTTCTCGGACAAACAAAACTGTGGGAGTTCACCACCACACAACTACCTTTACAAGAAATTCTCAAGGGAGTACTGGGTTTGGTTCCTGAAAAATAACTCCTGCTGCCATAAAAACCCAAGAAAAATCGAAACCCACTAGTATAATAAAAATGGCATTCATGAA
>NW_007746040.1:6462-14013 GCF_000696425.1 Galeopterus variegatus
GTCCAATAACCCCAATGTTTATTCCTTCGTATACAACAACTGTAGAATGACCAGTCTCTTGCACGAATATAGAAATTTCAAAAAGTATTTGGGACTCAGTTCCTCCATCAATACAACGAGAAGACTGGACTTACTCTTTACAATCCAATTAATAAACAAATTAAATGGCTTAATCTTGTACATTACTTTAAAGTCTGACCTCCCTTTCCCACTATCCAAGGGAATCCTGTTTTGTTTTTGAATCGAGTTGGTGTAGCATGGTTTGTAGAATTTGTGCTTTTTTTTACTTTCTTCCCCCTGATCCTTCAAACTTTTAACGTACTGACTTCAGAATGGACTAATCTTAGTCATTCAATACTGATGGATACGATTCTTTAAAGTTCTCTCTTCTAGGGCCAGCCCATGGCTCACTTCGGATAGTGTGGTGCTGATAACACCAAGGCCACGGGTTTGGATCCCTATATAAGGATGGCCGGTTACCTCACTTGGGAGAGTGTGGTGCTGACACCACCAAGAGTTAAGTTCCCCTTACTGATCATCTTTTAAATAAATAAATAAATAAAGTTCTCTCTTCTTTCTTCGCTACTTTCATACACAACTAGGCTAGATAACCAATCATTTTCTTGGGGATCACTCCTAGTGTCAATTTCTTCATCAGCTGGTTTTTTACTTTAAAAAGAATCCACTCTAGCTAGTTTCAATAACTAAATAGCTCACATAATCTCTAGGAGGGTCGGGGAATCAGACTTACAGGTATGTAGCTAGGACACCACTAATATTATCCCACAGAACTGCTTCCGTGGAGATGTTAACTGCTGTAGCTGCTGCACACAACAAGGGCTCTGGGCAGTGGACACCTCCACTGGAACCTTCTGCCTCTGACAGGTGCACATTTTTTAGCCATGCTTGCCTACTTCACATCACTTGCTTCCCAATCTTAGTCTTGCCCTGGTGCATGGAACAAAAGTCACATGCCTATGGCTAACTACAAGGAAGGGGGAGAAAGCACATCATGAGCTTCTACTTCAGTGTAGTCTGGACCAATAAGGTGGGAAATCCCAACTCCTCCCGACACCCCCCAAAAGATAGGGTGTTCGAATGGTACCAGTAGCCAAATATCCACAAGTGATACCACACTGGCCACTTTCCTCCTTATAGCCCCTGCCTGTTTTTTCAGCTTATTCCCTAAACTGATCCCTAAAGTTCAGTGTTATGTTCTCTCTCCTCACTCTGCAGAGAAAATCATTCTCATCTCTAGTAGCTGTTTCTTCCGGTATTTCAAAACAACATGCTTAAACTTATACTGATTCCCTTTCCAGTTTCAATACTATCTATTCAGTATCTTATATAGAGAAGGAGGATTTGGCTTTCTTATTCAACCACTCCCCTACTCTAATCACTTGACACTATGTTTAACATATTTTGATTAAATCAATATTTCTTTCCACTGGTTACACCTATGTAGATACTATTCATAGCTGAATCATGTTGCATACATATTAATGTTACAAATCCATTCTTGTATGATTTGTCTTACCTGGAATTAATAACTGTCCTTTTTTGCTTGGTTTTCTGTATCCTTATCACTAATTCACCCCCAAACTTCCACTAGAAGTATAAATCACAACAAATTAGGTTCTCTATCAGTTGATTATTTCTTGACAACAACATCCCTTTGGTGCTCTGACTTCACTTACCAGTCTAAACTGGATGGTTGATGCCTGCACAACTATTATTACAACATTTCTCTTTACCCTAGGAATTCCCTTCACCTTACCTCTTTTGCTAGACTTCCCATTTCATGGATTACATATCTGGGCCAAGCTTTCGGGGAGATTAAGCAAATGAGGATAAAATTAAGGATCATGAGACCCAGGACTCTGTCAGAGAAGGGAATGACGAATAAGGAAAGGAGGAAGGCTAGAACAAACCCTATGGTGCTGGATCAAAAATAGTGGCATTGGTATGAATTCATCTTTTCTAATGTATATAAATGAATAGGTACAGAAACAGATAATAGATATGTATAGGTACACACACAGATCTAGTCACTAGTTCTGTCCATTGAGTACAGCAATGAACACAGATCTTGGCTTCTGTAATACTATTCTCTACTAAAAGGAATGAGTGCTCCTTAGAGAAACAGTTGATGCCAGGAAAAATGCAAGATAAACTGGCAACATTTTGATATACCAGAAAGCAAAGAAGCATTTAAAGAATGATGGGGATTTGCCAAAAGGACAAAGGAGCCAACTTGAAGGGACTCCCACTGGCCAAATTACAATAACTTGAGCATCAGATAAAAAATGATAGTTATAAACTGACTATAAACCTTTGAATAAAATGGGAAACCATGAATCCATACTGATATGAATAAATAAATGGCAGAGAAGTAGAAGCCCCAAACACTCTCCCCATAAAATACTTATTACACATTAATAAGAACCAAAATACTTCTTAAATAATTTTACCATGGAGAATCTTAGCAGACACAAAGATACCATCTTAAAATCAAGAGATAAAGATTAACATGACCAGTCGTGGGACAAATCTATATCATATATCTCTTGTTACGATGCACTAACAGCACAGCATCCCTTCTGTGCTATCCCTGCCCAAAGATGCAAAATTTGTATCTAATCATGAGACACCACCAGACAAACCCAATGTGCTAAACATTCTATGAAGTAGCTAGCTGTACTCTTCTAAAATATCAGTCATGAAAGACCATCAAGGATAGATCACGGAATAATTCCAGACTGAATTACAATTACATACAACACATAAACCTAGATTGGATTCTGGACCTTTGAAGAACATTACTGTGACAAATGATGAGATTTAAATGGAGTCTATAGATTAGAGGTTTTACTGGATCAATGTTCCAATTTCCTCATTCTTTTTTTTTTTTTTTTTTTTCCTTTCCTTTCTGTCCTCTTCCATGTCCGGCAACGGATCGCACCCCTCAGCGTCGCCCCCGCCCCGGACCGGGACCAGCAACGGGACCGCAACCCTCGCCGCCGCTCCCGCGCCTCGCTCAGCCAGTGAGCGGGAACCGGTCTGTATGTGGGATCCGAACCCTCGGCGGGAGCACTGCCGCACTTCGCAAGCAGCGCACTATAGCAGTGCGCCAACCGGGCCGGCCCCCCCAATTTCCTCATTCTGATGGAAAAGAAAACACCCTTGTTTATAGGAAATACACACTATGTTAAGTAAAATAGAGCCTACAACTCAATAACAAAAAGAGAAATAACCCAATTAAAAAATAGAAAAGGATCTAAACACCCATATCTCCACATAAGCACATAAAAAGATACTCAACATCATTAGCCATCAGGGAAATGCAAATCAAAATCACAATGAGATACCACTTCACACTCCCTAGGATGGTTATAATTAAAAAGATGAACAATAAAGTGCTGGAGAGGGTGTGGAGAAGTTGGGGCCCTCATGCACTGCTGGTAGGAATGTAAACGGTGCAACCACTTTGGAAAAGTCTGGCATGGCAGTTCCTCAGAAAGTTAAACAGAGAGTTAAAATAGGACCCAGCAATTCCACACCTAGGTATTTCCAAGAGAAATGAGAACATGTGTCCAAGCTGGCTGGTTAGTTCACTTGGTTAGGAGTGTGGTGCTGAGAACACTAAGGTCAAGGGTTCAGATCCCCTTACCAGCCAGCCACCAACAAAACAAAACAAAACAAAAAGTATGTGCACACAAAAACTTGTACACAGGGGCCTGGGACTGGGGTTGAAGCAATGGGAGCAGGGGACCTACATGGACATTACAGGGGCAGGAAGCTGACCGGCAGAATGTCACCTTCCAGCAGAAGTTGGTCAGTCAAAACAAGAATGCCATGAGGAAAGCTGGCATGGCCCACAATAAATCCAACAAGGATGTGGAGAGTCACATGTCCTGAAGGCCAAGACCTGGCACAAATACCTCTCTCCCGTAGACAGGCTCGTTATCCATTTTCAAGACATTCATAACAAGAAATCTCAAGATTCCATCAGTGTCTGGCCCAAGTCGACACGTGCATCTTCCACCAGAGAGATCTAAGACCCTCCACAGATGCTTTAACTTGCTTCCTTCTGGTCTCCCATCCTCACAGCTTCTTAAGGTGAGTTCATTTTCAATTTAAGGCTCCAGATTTAAGAAACCACACACATACACATACATACATGTATATGGACACCACATATAAATAATTTAGACATAACCAAAGTTTTGCTGACTTTTTATTTCCTGTGTCCTATATCCCACATCTTCCTCTTTACTGGATTAATTTTCCACCTTATCAGAATAAATCCTCAAGTTACACTTTTCTAATAAAAATGAGCTTATAAGCTTCAGTATTGCATATATATATAATCTGAACACAAATGTTCACAGCAGCATTATTCATAATAGCTAAAAAGTGGAAATAATACAAATGCCTATCAATTGATGAATGGATAAATGAGGTATACTTATAAAACAGAATATTATTCAGCAATAAAAAGGAATGAAAGACTGATCCATGCTATAACGTTTGAATCTTCAAAGTATTAGCTAACTGAAAAAATTCAGTCACCAAAGACCACATATTACATGACCCCATCTACCTGAAATGTCCAAAATAGGCAAATCCAGAGACAGAAAATGATTGGTAGTTGCCTAGCACTGAGGGGTTGGGAAAAATGGGGTGTGACTGCTAGTGAGCATGGAGTTCCCTTGAGAAGTGACGAAAATGTTCTAAAACAGACTGGTGATGATTGTACAACTCAGTAAATATACTAAAAATCACAAAACTGTACACTTTAAATGAGTGAATTGTATGAATTATATCTCAATAAATCTGTTATTAAAAAAAAAAAAAAAAAAAAAAAACCTTAGGGAGAAAAAATAAAGGGTTGTTTCTGCAACTTTTTTTAAAATGGTCCAGGGGAAACAAAGCAATATGTGGATACAGAGAGGGAGAATAAACCACTCACCCGCTTTAAAAAAAAAAAAAAACCTTAGGGAGAAAAAATAAAGGGTTGTTTCTGCAACTTTTTTTAAAATGGTCCAGGGGAAACAAAGCAATATGTGGATACAGAGAGGGAGAATAAACCACTCACCCGCTTTAAAAAAAAAAAAAAAAAAAACCTTAGGGAGAAGAAATGAAGCGTTGTATCTGCAACTTATTTTCAAATGGTCCAGGGGAAACAAAGCAATATGTGGATACAGAGAGGGAGAATAAGCCACTCACCCTCTTTTAAAAAAAAAAAGAAAGCCTTAAATGTCTAAAAATGTCTTTACCTTCACACAGTTGGGCATAGAATCCTAGACTGGAAATAATGTTCCTGGAATTTTGAGGGCACTGCTCTACTGTCACCTAGATTCCAGTGTCATATGGATTCCCAATCCATTATTGTAAATTGATTCTTCCCCCTCTAGAAGATTTTAGGATCCTCTCTATTCTCAATGTTCTGAAATCCCATTGTGATGTACCAATCCACAGTTTCTTTTATTCATTGTGCTAGTCACTCGGTGGGTCTGTTCAATCTGGAGACTTTATGATCTTCAGTTTTGGAAAATTTTTAAGGATTAATTTAATATTGTTTCCTCTCAATTTTCTCTTTCCCCTCTCTCTGGAACACCTAATAATGCAGACGTTGGATCTCCTGAACTGATCCATTAACTCTGAAGTATTCCCTTCTGTTTTGTTTTTACATTTATCATCAATTATTAACATTATGCCATAACTGCTTTGTCTCTCACTCTTATACATGCCCTCTCTCTACCCACCCTCCCTCTCCCCCTCTATACACATGCACAGACACCCCTTCCCATCTGAAGAATGCAGACATCATACTTCCTTTAGCATACGTCTTCTAGAAATAAAGACAATCTCCTATGTAACCATGGTGCCATTATCACACTTAAAGAAAATTAACATTAATTCATTACCACTTAGAATACAGTCCTTATGCACATTCTGCACTTCCTCCTCCCACCTCAAACAATACTTTTCAGTCCAGGATCCAAGGTTCGGGCATTTGTCCCTTCTCTTTTCCATCGGTGTTTGCCTACGACTTTCTAAAAAACTTCCTCAGTTTTCTATTGGAATTTTTCCCTGCTATTCCATTGTCCAAGAGCTCCTTCTTGTTCTCTGAATCGTCCCCTCTTTTATATCATCCTATTTTTGTGTCACGCATTTTCTCTTAGCCCTTGAAGCTTGTTTTTGAAGTCTGAACTTTCCTTCTGCAACTTGCATTTCCTGTTTCTTCACTTGGTTTTTTAACTGTATTAGACTGTTAGAGAGCTTTCTTCATATGTTTGATAATCCTTGAGTGATCATAGTTAAGAAGGAAGTACTAACTAAAAAGTAGATCTTAATTTTACGTGCGCAGATAGGGCTTAATAAGTGGCAAGACTTCTCTGCAGGTGATCAGACAGAGATCTGTTTCTCTAAGAGCTATAGTAGATTACATTTTCCTCCCACCCCATATGATCTTCTTACAGTGTGGCCAACTGACACTCTCCCACCTTAAGAGCTGAGGGCTATGTTCCTTCCCCTAGAACCTTGACAAGTTTGTGACTACAGCAGAATTGATGTGATGTGGTATGACTTCCAAGACTAAGTCACAAAAGGTGAAACAGAATCTGCCTGGTTCTCTTGGGGCACAGAGCTACCATACGAGCAGTCAGAGTGCCCTGAAGAAGGAGTGCAAGCCAGTGCACATAGAAAGACCTCGTGGAGACAG
The DNA here is from genome assembly GCF_000696425.1 of Galeopterus variegatus. Lineage (NCBI taxonomy): Eukaryota > Metazoa > Chordata > Mammalia > Dermoptera > Cynocephalidae > Galeopterus > Galeopterus variegatus. The sequence continues at coordinate 13,190 of NW_007746040.1, forward strand.
AGATGCCCAGCCACCTGCAGCCACATGCGCTGCCTCACCCGCCCCATGCCACTGCCCTTCCAGCTCCACCACCTGACTGACTGCAACTGCAGAAATGACCTGAGCCAGAATTGTCCAATAGAGCTCTTCCCAAATTCCTGACCTACAGAAACCATGAAATTATTTTAAGTTACTAAATTCTGGGTCATTTTTCAGGCAGCAAGAGTGAATGGAACAGATTTTGGCACCTGGAAGTGAGATGCTGCTGCAACAAAAACATGTGGTACTAGCTTTGGGTCCAGGTGGCACAGACAGAACTGGAACGCCTTGAAGAGGCTGTTAGTAAAAGCCTGAAGGGCTCGACAAGGAGACTATCAGTAAAAGCTTAATTAAGAAAACTATTACTGTACACTGGAGAAAAAGGGACCCCTATTATATAGTGGTAGAAAATGTCGCCTGCAGAAACATGGAAAACAGGAAACACCTAATAAGCCCAATAATCTATCTAAGGATATCTCAGCAGAATGGTGAAAGTGCAGCCCCACCTCTTCACATTGCCTACGATAAAACGAGAGAACAGAGATGAATTGGGGAAAACAGATAAAAGAGCCAAACTGACTAGGTTCAAAATAAAACTATTTCTGGACCGGCCCGGTGGCGCACTGCTACAGTGCACCGCTTGGGAGTGCGGAGGCGCTCCCGCCGAGGGTTCGGATCCCACATACAGACCGGTTCCCGCTCACTGGCTGAGCGAGGTGCAGGCGCGACACCGAGGGTTGCGATCCCGTTGCCGGTCCCGGTCCGGTACGGGCGCAACACTGAGGGTTGCGATCCACTGCCGGACA
>NW_007746041.1:0-1038 GCF_000696425.1 Galeopterus variegatus
TTAAAGTTATAGAAGGTCATTGTAGTGAAGATGTATGGTAGGCATCTCATAAATTGGACAACACGTTTTATGTTATTTTTGTTGTTTACTTCATGTTTCAAGAGATATTTATTGTGGACCATTATGTATTAGTTACAGTGCATAGGTGAGAAACCTAGGATGGAAAGATGTAAATTTGTAAGTCAGTTTTCTGAGAGAAAGTTGGGCCTGAAAAACAGTGTGCTAGACATGAAGATCGATCAATGATTACAAACAGGAGAGGAGAAAAGAAGGAAAAAGCCTCCAAGTCAGCAACTCGAGACTGAGGCCATATCAAGAAAGTGCTATCTCAGGTAAGAAGACAACCTCAAAAAATTGTGGATTTGCAGAAGCATCACTTTTATAGGAACTGAAGAATTTTTTTAGATCTTAGGATCATTCTTGTAAGTTTCAGTGATAGAAAATGAAGATAATGATAGATAAATGATTCTTGGCTTAACACTACCATATTTACACATAAAAATGATTATATATATCTACTTATTCTAGTATGAAATCATTATTTTCATAAAGTAAAGGTGTTGAAACNTATATATATCTACTTATTCTAGTATGAAATCATTATTTTCATAAAGTAAAGGTGTTGAAACAGTTTGTCAAGGAACAATGAAAAATGTGTTTTTGCCTAAATCCTAATTAAGCATGCTTGAATATTTGAAAATGCTAGTTCTGCAATTTTCTGCATAATTTGCAATAAGCCAGAAATACTTCCAATAAACAATGCTTACCTTCTTTTGTTGTGTTGTGTAGCCAATATCTTTTAGAGAGAGAGAGAGAGGGGAAAAAAACAAACAACAATTCTGGATGTTTTACTTCAGTGGCTGTGTGCAAACAAAAGGGAAAAAATTGGGAAAAGGCCTTGAGAATAAACTGGGATGGACTTAAATCTTTATAACCCAACACCAATCACCAAGGAGACCTCAAATGCAGCCTAGTCAATAAATATGTATTGGTTGTCCATTTTTGAGCATTGTTTTAGGTTCTACAAACACAACCTTC
>NW_007746041.1:1877-14010 GCF_000696425.1 Galeopterus variegatus
AATAAATATGTATTGGTTGTCCATTTTTGAGCATTGTTTTAGGTTCTACAAACACAACCTTCCAATGTAAAGAGACAACTGTATAAATAACCATGCCACAAAGGAGAGTGTTGACCACTGTGAGACATGGCTGAAGGATTGTGAAGATTCCAAGAGAAAGCGCATCTGGTGAGAGAGAGCAAGAAAAGGTTCATGGAGAAAGGAGAATTAGAGAGGAATAGGGAGTAGGAATGGAGAGTGATTCCATGTTCCCGACAGCAGGAACAATGTGAGCAAACACAAAGAGACAAGCTTGATACCTGGTATTCATAGGGAGTTATCGTCCTGTTGACTGGAGAAAAAGGGGCCGTAAAAGTGGGGGAGTAGTAGGAGATTAGGATAGAGAGGGGAGGTGTAGGGGGATACTGTGAGGGCTGATGTGAGGAAATTCTGATTGATTCAGTACAAAAGGAAGAACCGTTAATGGATTTTGAGTGGGGGAATGACATTATTGGAGCAGCAATTTAGAAGACTGATATGACAGCAGTGCATAGTATATTCTGGAATGAAGACAAATGGGAAATGGGGAAACTGGCTGGGAGCCTATTGTTATAGCTCAGCAGTTAATGAAAGTCTGAACAAGGATGAAATGAAAAGTAAAGAATCTATATATGGTCTTCCAAAATGCAAATATTCAGAAACCTTCCATATATCCAGAGCATATGTCTAGATAGTGTTTTAAATTTCCTCTTTGCTCTCAGATATTTGGTGCAGATCAAGGCGTGGTGTGATTGGGCACAGGTGAATCTCAGCTGGGGAGCACCACTTTTGTTCTGCATTAAGGGTGCCTTCTCACCTGCACAAGCTCACCAGAGTGGATGCATAAGTAAAGTTACTTGCTGCTTCTACTCTGCTTGTTCTGGACACTCACACAGCAAAATTTCGCTGGAGATTCGGGACCACACAAAACAGCATGGTGTTATGAACTGGTTGTCCCAGGAGTTTTAGGAAGGCTTCTTAATTACTTTAGAAAGGCAGCTGCTCTCCTCACCCACTATAACCTGAACATTGCATGTTTGCCGTCTGGGTTCAGTCCTCAAATGTATCTCTGCCTAGTTTTCCATCAGGAGCAACTGGTATGTTTGAAAATGTATTGCTTTGTTTGTTGTTCATGAAACTCAGATTCTCACTTAGTAAACAGAATGATCTCTGATCAAAGAACATTTTATTACTGTTATCATATTGTTTACTTATCTATTACATCTTTGTGATATTAAAATGCATTTAATTATACTAAAACTTTTAACACAAATAGCTATGAAACAAGAATCTTTGTCACTTGACCATTCTTAGCCTTGATTTTATCTCCCTTTCTCCTAATAAAAAGTAAATTTAGTTTTCTTCATTATGACTCCAATAAACATCCTAGACTCAACTTTCTGATATTTATCCTCCATGAGGGTTTCTCCATGACACAAATGCATGCCCACTGTGAGTCCCTTATCTCTGGTTCTGACACTTTGGGCCTGGACCTAATTAATCATTCTTACTGATCATTGCATCTGGGATACATTTGACTCTGTCACAAAGTGCTTCAAGGCATTATAACACAACATCATAAAACCAATTATTTTATTTGTAACCAAAATCCTGTGCATCGAGGTACGTTTTTAAGCCCTGAAAAAATGATAGGGGTGAGGGAAGACCCTGCTTTCCAAATTCAGTTCCAAAAATTTGTTTTAGGCACTACTTAAATACAAGTAATCAAGTCACATGGTTTTTTTCTCTCTCTCTTTTTTATTATTAACATATTCATCATTAAAAATCCTAATTATTCTTTATGCCCTTTGCCCAACCTATCAATCCCCAATTCCCCTTCCTCCCTTCCCCCATTTCTAGTATCCCTAGGTTTGTTCTCTCCTTCTGAAAGTTTGACATATTTTTGTGGTCTCTCTCTCTCTCTCTCTCTCTCTCTCCTTCCTTCTTAGCACCCAGTTATGAGTGAAAACATGTGGCATTTCTCTTTCTGTGTCTGGTTTATTTCACTTAACATACTTTTCTCCAGGCTCATCCAAGTTGATGCAAATGACAGAATTTCATTCTTTTTTTATGGCTGAGTATTATTCCATTGCATAAAAACAGACACTCAGATCAATGGAACACAATAGAAAACCTGGGAATCAATCCACATGCTTAGAGCCAACTGATCTTTGACAAAGGCAATAAGAACATACATTGGGAAAAAGACTGCTTCTTCAATACATGGCGCTGGAAAAATTGGACATCCATATGCAGAAGAATGAAACTGGACCTATACCTCTCACCATATACCAGTCATATTTTTTGATTGAGAGAGGTCTTGGTAGAGCAGAACTGAGGTTACCAGAGGTGAGAAAGGGAGAAAGGGAGAAGGGGAGGGGAGGTTAGCATGAAATTGATAAAATGCCACAAAAAATGATTACATTGTGTAATGTTCAATATATTAATTATCCTGACTTGAAAACAAAAAATTCTAAAAAGGACAGAGGTCTTAGAAATGTGGTTATGATTTTCAATATTTAAGAGTCACTTAGAATTTTTCTCATCTTCTTTCAAAATTTATTCCTTGATTAACTCACCCAGGTGATAAATAGGGCCTTTCTCAATGAAATAGATTTAAGTACAGTAATCCCTCCTTATCAGCAGTTTCACTTTCTGTGATTTCAATTACCACGTCACCCGTGGTCCGAAAATATTAAATGGAAAATTCCAGAAATAAACAATTTGTAAGTTTTAAATTGTGGGCTGTTCTGAGTAGCATGATGCCATCTTGCATTATTCCCCACCATTTCACTCTGTCCTGCCCAGGATGACATGTTTCACCACAATGGCTGGTGTGTCCACGTTGTATACACTATCCACCCATTTGTCGCTTAGTAGCTGTCTCAGTCATCAGACTGAAAAAACATGGTATGTATATAGAGAGAGTTTGGTACTATCTGAGGTTTCAAGCATCCACTGGAAGATATCTGCCTCTGATAAGGGGGAACTAATGTATTACAATGTACTTTCTCAGACTGAAAGAAGTTTTTTTGTGTGTATGTTTTTAAATCTATTTTAACATTTAGTTGTACATATTTGTGGGGTACAGTGTGTTATCTCCATAGATGCATATACTGCACAATGGTTCACTTAAGGTAGACAGCATAAATTTCTACCGATTAGTCCACCATTTTTCCTCCCTCTTACTTGCTGTCCCCTCCTGGCCTCTGGTAAGCATTGTTCTACTCTCTACCTCTATGAGAACCACTTTTAAAAATTTTTTGTTGATTTTATTTTTAAATTTTTACTTCTGAAGGTTTTGGAGTTTACGTCATATACTGGTAGTGCCTAGGAGAAGAAACAGAGTGTTATACACCTAGTGGTTTCTAGGAGATGCTCAAGAAGTTTACTCAGAATTGCAGAATGTGCCAAGACCATAAAAATTCCTTCCTCAAATTAAAGCCTTTGCAGATAGAAATTCATAGCTTATTTCTGAATGATGTTATGGTATAGTCACAGCTTACTCTTATATTTGTCAAACTCGTATAATTGTTATAATTTTATAAGAGAATTTAATACAGCCTATAAAACATTAGATTTACCTTTGATATTCCCAAATCTACCCATTCTCAGTTGTTATCCTTACCTTGCAACTTCTTCAATCTCACTTTTCTTTGGAAGGTCCTCAGAATCTTATACACTCAGGTCACATTAAGATGTAAATGATCACCAAGCTTCTCACAATGTTTGTATTTTAATCCACAACTTAGATTCAAGAGAGTCACAGGTATTGTTTGTATTCCTGGCACCGGCAGGCCAGGAAGTATGATGGGCAGCCCTAAAAGCTTTCCTGGAAATCCTGAAATTCTTCCTTTTTGTGCTTAGAACATTGGTAAAAACTTGACCTACATTCCAAAATGTCTGTTTGAAATGAATAAGTGCCTAAGTAGGACTCTTTGAAAATAAAGTGGGCTTGTCCTGCAAATTAGATGCATTTATTTTCATCAATTTAAATAGTCCATTACTGGGCCGGCCCGGTGGCGCACTCAGTAGAGTGCGGCGCTTGGGAGCACGGTGGCGCTCCTGCCGAGGGTTCGGATCCCATATAGAGACCGGTCCGCTCACTGGTTGAGTGCAGTGCGGGCACGACACTGAGGGTTGCGATCCCATTACCAGTCACAAAAAAAGACAAAAAGGAAAAAAATAAATAAATAGTCCATTATTTTATTTTTACATGACACCGGGGGTTGAGATCCCATTACCGGTCATGAAAAAAGACAAAAAGGAAAAAATAAATAAATAAATAGTTCATTATTTTATTTTTAGTGATATGAAGACAGTTCAATTTAAAGAATAAGTCTGCATGGAACAGCTACAGGGGGCAAAATAAAACCCACCGAGAAATGTCTTTCATTGTACCCTCCCTCTCCTAGCATGCTTCTTCCATTCTGTATTCTCAATCTTAGAGGTTCCTAGATTTCTTTAGATACATCTGAAAATTCACCTCCTTTCCGAAGTCTGTCCTGGACTTCATATACCTCTGTGCACCTTGCCTGATTGTCTTGTAGATTACACGGGAATTTCTCCCTCAACAATGTTATCTCTCTTCCTAGGCTCCTCTAAGCTCAGGCTTTGTCTTTTTATCTTTATTCCCAGCGCCAAGTGACTGGCTGCTGAATGAATAAATGCTAACTTATCAGAGACTATAGCCACATGCCACTTTGATTGCAGGGGAGTTATTTTCATGTTTGAATCTTGCAACTAAGCAAGTGTTCTTTGGATCAGTAGTTGAGATCAGTCCTTCCGTAGTACTGGCCACTTCCTGTATTCTTACCCAATTATATTTCATGATAGGCATTTCTTGGTTTGTGAATTTGTTGATAGTTGTCTCTGACTGTTAAAAGTGTGAGATTTCTAAACATATTTAACAACATCCAGCCAATGCCAAAGTGTGATGTACCTAGAACTAAGCAATTATTCAGATAGTTAAAGTATTTTTTAAAAACTCTCTATTGAGGGAAAAGTAAGTTTACTTTATCGTTAACTGTACACTTGTGGTCACCTTCTTTCAACTTGCCATCTCATATTCGAACCTCATTACTTACAATATGTTAGTCAATGGCAACCGCACTTTTAAATCGTCATCCAGACGTCTCTTCTTTATCCAACTGCCTCTTTGATATCTCCAAGGATGACTGATTGGCATCTCTACATGAATGTGTACAAAACCAAATGCCTCCGTGTCCTCATCTCTTTATTCCAAGGTGCATCTGTGTAAGCATCCCTCTCGAGGTGTTTTGCCACCGTGAACTTCATCCTTCAAGTCACTCAGACAAAACCAAATGAAAAACCCCAGCAAAAAGGCAAACAAATCACCCCACTGTCTAAATTTGTTCCTGTTGCTATAACAAAATACCATAGACTGTGTAATTTTTAAATAATAGTAATTTATTTCTGACAGTTCTGGAGGCTAGGAAGTCCAAGATCAAGGTGCCAGCCGCTTTGGTGTCTGGTGAGGGCTTGCTGTCTGTTTCCAAGTTGGTGCCTTGTTACTACATCCTCTGGGGAGACAAATGCTGTGTCCTCACATGCAGGAGGAAGCGGAGGGCAAAAAAAAGGTACTAGGTGCTTCCTTTAACCTCATTTATAAGGTCACTAATCCCATTCTTGGGGTCCACTCTCATGAGTTAATCACCTCCTAAAGGCTCCACCTCTTAATGCCATCACATTGGTAAATAAGTATCAACACACAAATTTTGGGGGACATACTCAGACTATAACACCCCCCCCAAATCAATAATTTTAAATTATCTTGACTCTTTCTTGCAAATGTCATGTCCAGGAGATAAGATAATCCTTCATGATATATCTATAACCTTCCCACTTCTCATCCCTCCCTGCATTCATCCTGGTAGTTACTGCACTGGCTGCCTACATAGTTTTCCTGCTTCCATTCTTGTCCCCTACGGTCTGTTCTCAACACTAAAGCCAGGGTGAACCATTAAAAACCTCAATCAGATCATATATTTCTAGTGGCATCACTGAAATGTTATGAACATTATTAATAATAACTGAAGCTAATGTGTGTTGATCACTTACTATGTAGCAGAGCCTATGCTAAAAGCGTACAAGCCTATTCTCATTTCATCCTCACCACAGCCTCTGATGATTCCTATCTATGCATGAGAAAACTGAGCAATAGTGAGATGAAATAACTTCCTCAAGATCACTCTGATATTGAGGTGGCAGAGCTATGCTTTAAATTTAAGCAGTCAGATTCTGGAGCGTGGACATTAAAAAACTAAGTTCAACTTTCTTTCTTTGTAAATTATTTAACCTTGTTAACATGGCATACTGTTATAAACTAGGTCTATTTGATAATCCATGTTTATTAATGAAAAAGCCAACGATAGCATGTACTATATTTTGAATGGTAACTTTATGATTAAGTTTCTTAGCATCTTGTTTATGTAAGAAGTAGTTAGCAGTACAGAGTAACCACCAGATATTTTTCTTTACATTGATGGTCCTAGGAGTGTTTTTGTCTACTGAAGCTATCACTGTCAAGTTTTAATGTTTATCTTGTATGTACTTCAGTTCTACTATTGATGTCTTATTTTGACTTTTCCACCATAATTGTATTTTTAAAATTATTGTTCATTATGGTGAACAATATTGTTCATTTCTATTTTCAGAAAATTGCATTAATAAATTCTATTTGTCATCAAAACTAGTAAGAACTAAAACAAATGTAATTGTAGATAAAGAAGAATTTTCTTGATTGGGAAGTGATGATATATTTTATCAGACTAATGATAGGAACTGAAGTCATTATTACTTATATTGGCATATGATAAAAAGCAGTGTTAAAAATGTATAGAAGACTCATTTTTATGGGTGACAAAATTTTTTAAATCATCTGTAAGTATTTTTCATGAAATTTAAACAAGTATAAATTTCATCCACCTCCCAGTTCTAATATATTTCTTTTCCAGTATTTCTAAGATATCCATGTCTAAATGACTGTCCAAAGGAAACTCATTATACACTCGTATAGTAAGATTTAACCTTTTTGCCAAGAACTAAGACACTAATATATTACTCAATCCTTGTATCCTCAGAAATGTAAAATTCTACATAATTTGTTATTATTTATATATAAATTATAGTAATCATACATTGTGAATTTATTGAATAGAATACAATATAAATTTAACATGTCTTTATATCTTAAAGTATTTCTAAAACTTGATTAGTTTTTCGTTAGTCTTTCCACTCCGGGCTTATCAGCTTATTTAAGCATGATCACGGTTGTGCAATTATATAATCAAAATAACAAAAAGTGAATGCCTGCCTTAAGGTACTGTTCTTAAATTGAGAGTTACTCCTAGAAAAGTACTAGTTAACCCACCGTTTATAATGTTATCAGATTACTCTAACATTTCCATAGGAGTCCGTTTCTTTACATATGTTTTCCATTTATTCAGCTTTACTTTTTATGTATTGACTTAGGCTTGGAAATGTTTTTAATATCGCCCTGTGTTTTCAATGATACACACACCATTGTGAATTACTAGAGTGTTGTGATTAAATGAGCTTTAGAGACGTAAGGATTTGGGTTTAAAGGCTAGCCTGTGACTTAACTAGTTTTGTTGGCTTTGTTAGTTGGTCAAGTTGTTTAACCTCCTTATGGTTGTTTTTCATGGGTTCATGTACTCGTATGTAAAGCATTTAGCATACTGCTCAGCACATAATGGGCTATTTTTCTGGATTTATAGAATCTCGACAGACGGTGGAATTTTTCTGGAATTTTAGAATCTCATCATAGCTTCTCGAGATGAAGGATTGGATTGCTTCTAAATTATTTATTTACTTTTAGCTGTCACAGCACCTAAGAGAGAGAGCCACATTCAAAATGAACACGTGATAGAGGTGTAGTCAGTCTCATGGTTTTCCACACATTCATCTTTTTTCATTTAGTGTTTGTTTCATATTTTCTTCTCTCTTCTAAGCCTCTATTTGTCAGGATCTTTCTTATTTCTCCCTTTATCTGATGAATAATCGTCACCTATTTAGAAAGGAATCTTTATTACTACTTCTTTTCCTCTCAGTACATGTACATCCCAAACCTTATTTTCTGGTGCAGCTGAGAAGAAAAAGTTCTATTGCCATGCAGGCACATTTACCTTGTCCACAATTACTGTTTAATATTTTTTAATGATTAGAATGACTAGGCATGAAAAATAGATATATTATAGGAATAAGAAGAAAAGTAAATAAAATGTGACTAAAAAGAATAAAAGAGAAACAAGCTACAGATATTTTACTTTACAGTCACTCAGAAGTGATGTGATGACCTAATAACGTTTGTCTGGAATGTTTTTATTTATTGAAAAGCAGGTGTGGAGCAGTACACTATGCCCATGAGAGACAAAAAAAGAAATTAAAAATTAAACAATGTTTACAAATAATCAAACTGAAGCAAGTAAGTGATCAAAAACTCAGGTTACCTGCTGGGAAAGAACATTTTTTATTTACCTAAAAGAATTTTTTGCTTTTACCTTTAGACATAGACACAGGGCTCATGATGTCATGTAACAAATACAGCATTTAGGGCAATTTGAGAACAGACTCACCCTCTCTTTAGGAAGTTACTTTGTTGTTGTCATTGTTTTGTTTTTGTTTAAACCACCCTAATTATTAGTAAAAGAAAAATAAGGAAGGCTATTTTTTGACAGCTAAAACCTACCAATATGACTATTTAGAATAATAATTGCCAAATTTTCTCTGATCTTGTAAAGGCATAGAGAGTATCAGTGGGTTTTGTGTTGCTCTCTTAAAAACCTTCCAAGATGAGATATTTTAAAGGTCTTCGGAAAACTCATGACTGGCACAATAGTCATTGCCTGATCATTAAAATAGTGTTTCCAAGGAGGCTTAAATTTCACTTCACTAAGATTTGTCAAGGATGTGAAGCATCACGTACTGCAATTATAATCATACTTGGTATTTAGCATAATTCACTTCTTAAGGGATATCCTTTCAGGTCAGTAGTTTCAAAATATTTTATCTTCTGCATATAAAAGAGGACACTGAGCCGTGCTGAGGCCTATCTCTCTGAATCTTCTCACGATTCTTCTATTACTGTTCCCCATTCCCCACCGCATGGCTTCTACTTACCCTCCTGTGGCTGTCCCCTCCTCAGCAGTGACTGCTGGATGTGCATGGAGGTGGTGTTGACCCCTACACAGGGGGAAGTGTAGGACAGAGGAGTGGGAACAGTTTCAGGGTGGCAAGTCCTTGGCACCTTTAGGACTAGACAACATTGTTGACTTAGGTTTAGGTCCCACTTGCCCTGCCCTTTACACTTTAGGCCTAGAAGTATCTATAATAATCAGCATTATTGGAGGGCCCACCAATACTGACAAAAAATGGCATGATTTCACTAAGGAATCTCACAATTTACCTAGAATCAACTCTTTGTATTTTATTAACTTATTTTTTAATTGACACATATTGATTGTGTGTATTTATGGGGTACAGAGTTATATTTCAATACATGTATACAATGTGTGATGATCAAATCAGGGTAATCAGTATATTTGTCATTGCAAAAATTTACCATTTTTCTGTGCTGAGAGCATTTTATTTCCTTTCTTCTAGCCATTTAAGAACATGCAATAAATTACTGTTAATTATAGATGCCTAGCACTATAATACAGCATTAGAACTTATTTTTCCTATATGGCTATAATTTTGTGTCCATTAACCAACCTCTCACTATCCCCATCCTCACTCCCCTTCCCAGCCTCTAGTAACCACAATTCTATTCTCTACTTCTAAAAGCTCCACTTTTTTTTTCAGCTTCCACATATGCATGAGAACATACAGTATTTATCTTCTGTGCCTGACTTATTTCACTTAACACAATGTCTTCTAGGTTTGTCCATGTTATCACAGATGAAAGGATTTCATTACTTTTCATGGCCAAGTAGTATCTCATTGTATACGTATTCCACATTTTCTTTATCTGTTCATCCATCAGCAGACACCTAGGTTGATTCCGTATCTTGGCTATTGTGAATACTGTTGCAATAAACATGGGGATGAAGATATCTCTTAGATATGCTAATTTCCTTTCTTTGGATGAATACCTAGCAATGGGCAAGCTGTATCATATGGTAGTTCTATTTTTAGTTTTTGAGGAATCTCCACACTGTTTTCCATAATGGCTGTACTAATTTACATTTACACCAATAGTAAGTAAGAGTTCCCTTTCTCCTCATACTTGCCAGCATTTTTTATTTTTTGTCTTTTTGATAATAGCCATTCTAACTGGGGTCAGATAATATCTCATTATGGTTTTGATTTGTATTTCCCTAATGATTAGTGATATTGAGCATTTTTTCATATACCTGTTGGCCATTTGTATGTCTTCTCTTGAGAAATGTCTATTCAGTTCATTTGCCCATTTTAAAATCAGATTTTTTTTTCTGTCGAGTTGTTTAAGTTCTTTGTATATTCTGGATATTAATTCCTGTCAAATGAATAGCTTGCAAATATTTTCTCCCATTCTGCTGGTTACCTGTTTGCTCTGTTGATTGTTTCTTTTGGTGTGCAGGAGCTTTTTAGTTTGATGTAATCCCATACGTTTGTTTTGCTTTTGTTGACTGTGCTTTAGAAGTCTTCTCTATTAGATATTTGCCCAGCACAAAGCTATCTAAAGATTCAATGCAACCCCTATCAAAATACCAATGTCATTCTTCACGGAAATAGAAAAACAATCCTAAAATTCATGTGGAACCACAAAAGACCCAGAATAGCCAAAGCAGTCTGAGCAAAAAGAACAAAGCTGGAGGCATTACACTACCTGACTTCAAAATACACTACTAAGCTATATTAATCAAACAGCATGGTAATGGCATAAAAACAGACGTATTAACCCAGAAATAAATCCACTTATCTAGAGTCAACTGATCTTTGACAAAGGTGCCAAGAACATACATCGCAGAAAGGAAAACCTCTTCAATAAATGGTGCAGGAAAAACTGAATATCCATATAGAGAAGAAAGAAACTAGAACCTTATCTCTCACCATATACCAAAACCAACTCAAAATGGATTAAAGACTCAAGTATAAGATCAGAAACTATAAAACTCCTAGAAGAAAACATAGAGAAAACAGTCCAAGACATTGGTCTATGCAAAAATTTTCTAGAATCCATTCTTTGGACACCTTTCCTTTGGTTTCACAAGAATGAAAAGCTGACTCATCAGAGGTCAGGCTTACATTATTTTCATTGAGCCCCAAAAGTGGCACAAAAAAAAGGTCCTCATGGGTTATCACTCTCCCTGAATGATGCAAAAAGGTCAAGTAAGGGACTGGTCTAATAAGGAAAGTTTCTATGGAAAATATTGCTATGGGTTTCAATGAACAATGATACCTGCTATTCAGGTATCTTTCCTTTCCTTTTCTTTTCTTCTTTTCTCTTTTCTTTTCTATTCTGTTCAATTTAAGAATCTATTTTATTCCACTACAGTGTAATCTCCATGTGAGCAGGAATATAGCACCTTTTTGTCTTTGGTGCTGAACACATTGCCTGGTACATAGGTGATCAGTAAATGTTTGTAGTATAAATAAATACATTTGCTGAGAGTGGTACAATTGCCTTACTCCTTATGCTATTTCTGATCTACACTTGTATATGTTTTATTGTGCATCACTTCAGATCCTTTTTTTGGAATTAGATGGAAAATAAGGAAGAAGGGAAATGAGATAATAATGGAGACAGGAAAATAGGGAATGGAAGAATAATGTGAAAATGGTCTCTGCATTGATCAGATCAGGCTAATTAGTATATCCATCACTGCAAATATTTATATCTTTATGATGAGCACATGTAAATTTCTCTCTTCTAGCTATTTGAAAATATACAATATATCATTGTTAGTTATAGTCACCTACACTATTATAGAATACTAGAACTTATTCTTCCTACTTAGGTGTAATTTCTGTGGTGGAAAAAAAGACAAAATGTTTACATTTTCCAAGGGCATGTATAAAGGCAAATTTACCACAAAGTAAATGCATCGTAAGTTTCATGGTTCCTCACTTGCACAGCCTCTTCCAAGGC
>NW_007746042.1:0-553 GCF_000696425.1 Galeopterus variegatus
GCAAATTAGCTGCCATAGCAGTGGATATTACCATTCATGTAAGTGTGATTTTGAATTGTGCCTCTTTTTTTTTCACTATTTGAAATATAAATGTCTAGGTAAAGAAACCTACCATATTTTTGTAAGCGTTCAATTACAAGTGCAGCTCTTACCTCGGGGTCAATAATACTCAACCTATTGACTCCTGAGATCAGTGGACTGGGGAAAGAGAAAAAGAGATCAGATGTTCCCGTCACAGCCACCTCCTCCCATCAGCCTCTGCGTCCTCCTCTCAGTTAATAGGTCTATGGAAACATTTCCTCTAGTTCAAATATAAAACTCATTATCAAAAATAACATTCAAAATCATTACCTTGGTGATTCAAGCCCCAACCTGCCTTTCCAGTTTCATTTCCAGTTGTATTATTTCCAGTTTTTACTCCCCATTTCCAAAACAGCTTCTGTGCTGGTCCACTTTCTCATTTGCATGTTTTTCTCCCCACATTTTTCTTTCCATTTAAAATGTGCTCGATTCCCTGGTTCTGACAGCAAAGGGCTGTATCCACTTTTTGAGG
>NW_007746042.1:5366-6983 GCF_000696425.1 Galeopterus variegatus
AGGTCTGAAGAGCACTTGGCAGGGAGGCTTAACAGAGGGGCTGGGGCTCAGGGTTGGACCCAGTGACCTCTGATCTGAGTCCCCTCCCATCCTGAAGGAAACTTTTCTGCCTGTAAGTGAGGGTCCCTTCTTGCTATAGGAACCTGTGTCTAGTGGATTTGCCAAGCTTATTTCAGACCATGAGATATTTCTCTACCAGTGCTTTTCCTTTGAGGTGGATCACTTCATTTTTTAAAAATTAGGATATAATTCATTCACCAAAAAATTTGTCTTTTAAAGTATACAGTTCAGTGGGTTTTAGTATATTCACAAGATTGTGCAAACATCACCACTACCTAATTCCAGAACATTTTCATCACCCCCAAAGGTAACCCCATACCCATTAGCTCTCACTACCTATTTTCCTCTCTCCCCAGCCCCTGGCAACCACTAGCCTCTTTTCTATCTCTATGGATTTGCATACTATGGACACTTCATATAAATGGAATCATTTATATGTTTATAATTGTCGATATTTTATATTGTGCAATATATGGCTTTTTGTGTCTGACTTCTTTCTCTTAACATAATGTTTTCAAGGTTCATCCATGTTGTAGAATGTATTAATACTTCATTCCTTTTTATAGCTGAGTAATATTCCAGTGTATGGGTACACCACATTTTATTTATCCACTTATCAGTTGATGGACAT
Source organism: Galeopterus variegatus (assembly GCF_000696425.1). Lineage (NCBI taxonomy): Eukaryota > Metazoa > Chordata > Mammalia > Dermoptera > Cynocephalidae > Galeopterus > Galeopterus variegatus. The sequence continues at coordinate 6,058 of NW_007746042.1, forward strand.
TTTGTTTCCACTCTCGGCTATTATGATAGTGCTGCTATGAACATTTATGTACAAGCTTATGTTTGAATACATGTTTTCAATTCTCCTGGATGCATACCTAGGAGTGAAATAGCTGGGTCCTGTGGTAACTCTACATTTAACTCTTTGAAGAATTTCTACTGTTTTCAAAGTGGCTGCACCATTTTACATTCCCACCAGAAATTTATGAGTGTTTCAATTTGTCCACATCCTTGTCAACACTTATTATTGTCTGCATTTTTCATTGTAACTATCCTGTGGGTGTGAAGTGGTATCATTGTGATTTTTAATTTGCATTTCCCTGATTGCTATTGATGATGAGCATCTTTTCATGTACTTATTGGACATTTGTATACCTTCTTTGGAGAAATATCTTTTCAAATCCTTTGCTCATTTTTAATTGAGATATTGTCTTTTATCATTGAGTTAGAAAAGTTCTTTATATATCTGGATACTAGACCCTTCTCAGACATATGACTTGCAAATATTTTCTCCCATTCTGTGAGTTGTCTTTTAACTTTCTTGACAATATTTTTTGAAACAAAAAGTTTTTAATTTTGAATAAGTCCAATTCATCCATTTTTTTCTATGATTGCTGTGCTTTTGGTGTCATATCTAAGAAATCATTAGGTAGGTCAAATTAACAAGATTTACACCTATGTTTTCTTCTAAGAATTTTAGAGTTTTATCTCTTGCATTTGAGTCTTTGATCCATTTTTAGTTAATTTTTGCATATGGTGTTAGGGAGGGGTCCAGCTTAATTGTTTTGCATGTGGATATCCAGTTGTCCCAGCAAAATTTATTGAAAAAAACTACTCTTTCCCTATTGAGTTGAATTTATTAGCATGCTTATCACAAATCAGTTGACTATATGGGAATGTGAATTAGAACAATCGTTATGAAAGGCA
>NW_007746042.1:7737-8513 GCF_000696425.1 Galeopterus variegatus
GATATGAAATCAACCTAAATGTCCATCAATAGATGAATAGATAAAGAAAATGTGGTATATCTACACAATGTAATCATATTTAGCCTTTATAAAGAAGGGAATCCTGTCATTTTTGATGACATGGATGAACCTGGAGGATGTTATGCTGAGTGAAATAAACCAGGCATAGAAAGACAAGTACTGAATGATCTCACTTATATGTGAAATCTAAAAAAGGTGGATTCATGGAAGCATAGAGTAGAATGGTAGTTACCAGGGGATGGGACCAGGTGAGGGTGGAATAGGAGAGATGTTGGTCAAATGATACAAAATTTTAGTTAGACAGGAGGAATAAGTGCAGGAGATCTATTGTACAACATGGTGACTATAGTTAATAACAATATGTTACATACCTGAAAATTGCTGAGAATAGATTTTAAATGTTTCTCACCACAAAAATGGCAAATATTTGATGTAATAGATAGCTTATTGAGCCATTCCACAATGTACACATATATCAAAACAGGGTGTACATTATAAATATATACAATTTTTATTTATCAAATAAAAGAAAATTAATTAATTTTTAAAACTCAATTGACCATAAATGTTTAGGTTTATTTCTGGACCCTCAATTATAGTCCATTGATCTATATGTTTATCCTTATGCCAGCACCATACAGTCTTGATTACTCTAGTTTTCTATCAAGTTTTGAGATTAAGAAATGTGGTTTCAGGCCGGCCCATGGCTCACTTGGGAGAGTGTGGTGCTGATAACACCAAGGCCACAGGTTTGG
>NW_007746042.1:13640-14010 GCF_000696425.1 Galeopterus variegatus
TGCGATCCGTTGCCGGACACGGAAAAAGACAAAAGACAAAAAAAAAAAGAAAGAAAGAAAAAAACTACTCTTTCCCTATTGAGTTGAATTTATTAGCACGCTTATCACAAATCAGTTGACTATATGGGAATGTGAATTAGAACAATCGTTATGAAAGGCAATATGGAGGTTCCTCAAAAAATTAAAAATACAACTATCATATGATCCAGCAATCTCACTTCTGAGTATATACCCAAAGGAAATGAAATCAGTATGTCAAAGAGATATCTTCACTCCCATGTTCTTTGCAACATTACTCACAATAGCCAAGATATGAAATCAACCTAAATGTCCATCAATAGATGAATAGATAAAGAAAATGTGGTATATC
>NW_007746043.1:0-2655 GCF_000696425.1 Galeopterus variegatus
ATGCCATCATCAGTATCATGACAAGAGAGACCCAGACATTCTGTGCCTCTAGATGGAAGTGCACATCACCACCTATGGAGAGTCTTGACAAAAATAGTCAAACCTGAATCTGATCAAGTATTTAGATCTAACAAATTCACAGACACTGTAGTTCAGGGGAAAGAGAAATATACTAAAATTCATCACAGCAATTAACTGGCAAAATCCAGACTAGAGGGAATGAATTTTGCAAGACAATCTGATTTCTTCAGCAACAACAAAAATAATAAAAATTGTGGGGGAGAAAAGGGGAAGGGAAGGGAGGGAAGGAAGGAGGGAAAGGGGAGAAAATGAAAAAGGAATCTGTAGATTAAAAGAAACTTACACATGGACAGCAAAATAGAGGAATTATGGATACTGAAGAGATATAGGATGATATTTAGTAAATACCAATTTTTGCTGTAGTGTGATAGTGGTATTAATGGGTATTTCTGAAAAGAGAGCATCTCTTAGAGATCCACACAGAAATACTCATAGATATGATGACGTGATTATTTGGCACGAGGTTGGTGAGAGGTATACAGGAAACAGGATTTGTTAAAGGTGAGTAACTGAGGTCATTCTGCAATTCTCTCTATTTTTACATATGCTAGAAATTTTTATAATAAAAAGATAAAGAAAACAGCAATAAAAAAAGTAGGCTAATCAACTAAAAGAAAGGACTAAGAATATGATCAGGCAATGCATAACACAAGGCATAGAAATGACCAATATGAAAAGGAGTAAAAAAGAATCCTGTTTTAGAAGAAATCTGCAAGACAATCTGATTTCTTCAGCAAAACAAAAATAATAAAAATTGTGGGGGAGAAAAGGGGAAGGGAAGAGAGGGAAGGAAGGAGGGAAAGGGGAGAAAATGAAAAAGGAATCTGTAGATTAAAAGAAACTTATACATGGACAGCAAAATAGAGGAATTATGGATACTGAAGAGATATAGGATGATATTTAGTAAATACCAATTTTTGCTGTAGTGTGATAGTGGTATTAATGGGTATTTCTGAAAAGAGAGCATCTCTTAGAGATCCACACAGAAATACTCATAGATATGATGACGTGATTATTTGGCACGAGGTTGGTGAGAGGTATACAGGAAACAGGATTTGTTAAAGGTGAGTAACTGAGGTCATTCTGCAATTCTCTCTATTTTTACATATGCTAGAAATTTTTATAATAAAAAGATAAAGAAAACAGCAATAAAAAAAGTAGGCTAATCAACTAAAAGAAAGGACTAAGAATATGATCAGGCAATGCATAACACAAGGCATAGAAATGACCAATATGAAAAGGAGTAAAAAGAATCCTGTTTTAGAAGAAATCTAAAACATGCAACATTTTTAAAAGGTGAGGTTTTATTTTCCATGCATCACATTGCCAAACTATTGAGAGGTGAAGTGATAACCCTAGCTGCAAGGGAATGCAAAAATGATCTCTCTCATGCACTGTAAATATTACACCAAACTGGCTCAAGTTTTCTAGAGAGCATTTGGCAATATGGAACAAAAGTTAATGGGGTCTAGGAGCCAGAGCTCCAGGACCAGCCTGACCAGGTCAGAGAGATCCCAGTTGTACCACTTACCAGTGGCAGGACCCAGAGCAAGCTCCTTAACTGCTGTGTATCTAAATTTCTAGTCCATAAAATGCATGTACTAGTACTCCCACGTCCAATTGTTGCTGTAACGTTAAATCAGTTCATATTCATAAGGAACTTGGATCAGTGCCTGGCACATAATTCTGGCTTCCATTATTATATTAGCCCAGCAACCTCACTTCTAAATATTTATTCTAAGGAAACCTGAATCAAGTGCACAAAGATGTACATACGCATCTTAACACCTTATGATTTATAAAGGCAAAATGTGGAAATGCCTGCTTAAATAAAGTTTTGTAATCTTTGCCTCTGAGCAACTGGATGTTTAGAGCTTCTGTTAACCTCGATGAGGAAGTCAGGAGAAAGAACGACGGAGGCAGGAGTGCAGGCTGTATCTCTGCTTCCTGGAATACTATGGGGCCATTAAATATAACTCTGTTGAGACAGATGTATTGATGTAGGAATATTTACAATCTATTTTCAAGGAGAGAAATCAAGCTAGAGAAGAATAAATATAGTTGAACCCTAGGACAGAGTGGTTTTTCCATCAGTACATGTACATCTTACTTGTTAACAGTAGTCGATGCTGAATTTGGTGGATTATTTGAATTTATACCACTTTTTGATTATCCGTACTTTCTCTTTCGACATCATCTAATTGTTCATATAATTTTTAAATAATCTGTTACATGTGTTCCACAGTTCTTATAAATCGTGCTGTGATGGTTAACTTCAGGTGGCAATTTGATACCTACATAGCTTTTAAAGCATTATTTCTGGGTATGTCTGTGAAGGTGTTTCTAGAAGAGATTGGCATTTGAATCAGTAAACTGTGTAAGGAATATCCACCCTCACCAGTGTGGACAGGCACCATCCAATCTGCTGAGGGCCTGACAGAACACAAGGAGAGAGGAAAAGTGAGTTTCCTCTCTCTCTCTGCAGCTGGGTCATCCATTTTCTCTGGCCCTCAGATGTCATAAGTCCAGGTTCACTGACCAGTGGACTCTGGGACTTGCAGTATCGGCCCCACA
>NW_007746043.1:4566-6017 GCF_000696425.1 Galeopterus variegatus
CCCTACGCACAAGAAGCTCCAAAAATAATGAAGAAATGCCAGAGAGTTATAAATGTCATGCTATATTTAAATGTTTGCATGGAACAAACTAATGTTCTTTATAATAAAAAATACAATAGCTATGTATATTACCTGATTTTGGATATAATATCCAAAATTAAATCTATGGTTCTCTGGGGATATGAGATCCCAGCCAAGTGGCCCTTCTTCCACTCACCCATCAACAGGCCCTGCCACACACTGCAACTCCAGGAAGCTCTTCGTGATCAACCCAGGCTGGGCTGGGCGGCTTGTCACACACTCCCTAACACCCTATCTCTATCACTAGATCACCACTCCATGCTGGCACTGGCTATACACATTCTACCCCCCACACCTCTGCCTGAACCCCCAATCGGTAGTGAGAGGCTGGAGAACCCTGCACAGAGCAGGCACTTAATAATTGACTTTGGATCAATCACTGAATGACTGACTGAGGCACGTGTCCCCAAAAGGACCTCATATGGNGATGTCATAAGTCCAGGTTCACTGACCAGTGGACTCTGGGACTTGCAGTATCGGCCCCACAGTTCCTCAGGCCTTCAGACTTGGACTGAGCCACACTACCAAGAGCATCCTTGGTTCTCCAGCTTGCAGACAGCCAATCATGGGGCTTCTCAGCCTCCATAATCACGTGAGCCAATTACCCTAATTTATGCTCTCTCTTATGCCTATATATAGATCTAGATAGATAGACACATATAAATCTGTATATCTATAAATATCCTATTAGATTGGTTTCTCTGGAGACCCCCGACGAATGCACTTTCCAAAGAATACTCCTTCATGCCACGGTACCCTCGGGCCTCCCCCACCCCAGCCACCTCCCCCACCACCGGGTCCCTATTGCTGTCTGCAATGCTGCTTCTCCAGCACCCGTCCTACAAGAACTTAGGGTCTGGCCCTGCTGTCAGGACCACCTAGAGGTCAAAAGAAGCCCAGATAAAGAAGGGCTCAGTAATAGATCAACAACATTGGCCGTGAGCTGAGTCGATGGTGGTTGAAGTCCAGTGATGAGCACAAGGGCTCCCCTGCTATTCCCTCTATGTGTATATGTTTGAAATTTTGCATAACCAAAAGTTAAAAATACATCTTGCCATGGCAGATGTGGAGGTCCACAGAGGGTCTCCCTTTAGGAAAATCATTGCTGTTCAACCACAAGGAATGCATTTGGCTGACAGCACTGAACTCAGCTTTCAAGCCGACATTTCACTCATCCTGGGCCGCCTCTGCCAATGGCCGGCACAGCGGGGATACAAGGACCTGGCCATTTCTAAGCAGTGGGGACGCCCTGGAGGGCAGTTCCTGCTCTGGAGCTCCCCACTGGGTGGGAGAAGACCTGTCAGCCCCACACTGCAGTCGGGGCCCCCTCTGGTCTTGCCATTACAGTGGCCGGGTCTGCATCACAACCT
>NW_007746043.1:7152-14009 GCF_000696425.1 Galeopterus variegatus
ACTTTGGATCAATCACTGAATGACTGACTGAGGCACGTGTCCCCAAAAGGACCTCATATGGGAAGCATCACGTCAGCGTTCCTACAGGTTTACAAAAGTCTCAGGAAGAGAGACCAAGTGACTCCTTTTGGTCTGCAGTGAACCTCTGGGTTTCTGGTGAAGACAAGAAGCCCAGCAGCCTCTTCTGTGGGGTGAGACTTAAGGGGCCCCAGCCTGGCGGTAAGGCTGGCCTCTAGCCAGCCATGCTCTGGAGTGGGATCACCAGACAGGGACCCTGGGTCAGCTGGAGCTCCAGGGACTGCTGCCCTTCTCTGGGAGCTTTGAGCGGGACAAGGGCTTTGGTTTCTCTCTCTGGCCCGGGTCCTGGGGAATATCCTCGAAGGAGAAAATCCCGAGGTCGCTCTCATCTTCAGAAAGCTGCAGTGGGGAGGGGAGAAGAAAATGCACTTTGATGAGAGGGAGGGTGGTAGAGAGCTAAGCGCAATGCCCCCATGGAAATGCAGGACAGAAATGGGGATGGGGAATGCAGATTTGCAAGAAAGCAACAGGGAGATGCACCCCTGCCTTCTAGGTCTCCCAGCCTTGAAGAATCTGCTTCAGAGACCTGGGGTCAGAGTGATTTCCAAACCCCTGAAATTCTACTAACCAAACCAAAGCAAGTGAGGAGGGGTCTCATAATGGTGGAGGAAGCTCAAACTCTGTGCTCTAAATCTGAAAATCCGATGATGGCTCCAGCCTGCAGCAAAGCCATCAAGACATTCCACTGATGAGGCATGGCCTTCAATACTTACAACAAAGGGATCTAAATATTCCCATGTCATGCTGTTACCTACTCTGATGTATGGTTGGTTCCCATACTAGGGAGGAGTCTGCACTACACACAGCCTTCTGTTGGGGTCTTTGGGGGAGTGATGGACAGGGGGACGAGTCCCCAGGTTGTGACTTCTGAGACAGGTAGAAGAGAGTGGCTCATGCACGAAGCCAGACAACATCGGTTCCGAAGCTCCCTCAGGGACAGGAGATGGGAGAAACCAAACCTACTGGGCAGTCGCTTATATTGTGAACGAAAAGGCTGTGTAATGTTCACTTGGACACAAAAACTATTCCAAACTGGCCATCTCTCCACAAGCACAGGGGCTAAGGGAGATGATTAGGTCATCTGCAATGTCCCGCCAAGGCTGACACTTACAGAACTGTCCCCCCATTCTCACGGCAGGACCCCAAACTCGGAGCTGGCTCTGTAGGGAAATACAGGGCAACCTCCAAGCATCCTATATCCTACCTGTGGCTTTCTTCCTGGCGTGACAGCCCTCTGTGGCCCGGCATTGGGCATTAAGGACAGGCTGACCCCTCCAGCGGGCTTCTTTACCGGGGCTTCAAGCTGCTTTTTAAGGTTTCTGACCATCGACTGCACCAGTGTTCCTGGAAGGTGGACAGGAGACTGTGTCAGTGGGAAGAGCCTGGAGAATGGACGTTTCATCCTGTGGGTCATGTGCAGGCTCCGGTGTGGACAGAGGGATAGTGAAGAGGCAGGAGGAAGAAGGAGACTGAGACAACCCGGCCAACATGCGCCCAGTGAAAAGAGGCTCAGGATATCCTGCAAATGTCACCGTGCAGATGTCAGCACATGGCTGGTGACAGAGCCTAGGATGCTGTTCTTCACTCTTAATGGGAGGCTGAGGGTGACCTCTGCTCAGTTGGGGGCATGAACTGCAGGACTAGCATGCAGACACTCCCTCCCTCAATGTCTTCACACACAGACAAGAAGAAATATCACAGGAACAAATTAGCACGGGAGGGTTGCAGGGCAAAATGGCTTTCTGTGAGCTTCCTGCAGGAAGCAGGAGCTGAGCAGTGACGCAGATCACCAAAGGACCCCAGTGCATGGTAAACCAAGGTGATATCTGACTCACAAACAACCAAGAGGCAGGGAACTAACTAGAGCCTTCCTTCTAGGGCCTGGGCAGACTTCTGGAGCTACAACAGCCCTTGGCTCATTGATTCATTCCAGAATGTCTGTTAAAGGCCTACTATGTACCAAGCACTGTGTTCCCCCTCCTCCCATTAACAAATACCACATTGTCCAAATACCACATTTTACAACAAAAGAACTGAAACCTCTCACATAATGACAAGCAGGTGACAAGTGGCAGAGCCAGAACTGTCTCGGGAGATTCCTGTCTCCCAGTTCCAAGATCTTGCCTCCCTATCACCCACCTGGCAGGGCACAGGTACTTCCTGAGAGATCTGGTTCTGGTGGATTCTGAGGACTGGAAGGCTTGGCCAATTCTGCGGACACAAGGAAGTACTGCAGAGTCCACTAAGGATTTTGCAAACCTAGATTTAAATCCCCGAGCCTCTAGTTACTGACGTCAGAAAGACAGAACTCTACGTTCCATATTCTTTAGCTCAGCCTTAGCTAGAAAATGCAACTGAAGCCAGAAGCTGCAGGCCTCAGTTAGCAGTGTCATAAGCACACCTTGAAAGACTGTGAGAGGACGTGGCTGTTTTGAGAAGAACAATGCTCACCTAGTCGTGGTAACCTGTTACATAGAAAATGGTGACTTTGTGAATATGTTCATTCGGTTGCCCTAACATTCAGCTTAAATCTCTATGATGCCCTTTTCACCGACAAGCTGAATTTCTATCTGACTCTGCTTGCTGAAAAGGGCAGAGTCCTGTCCAGTACGACTGGAAGTGCTGCTGTGGCGCAGAGGCTGGTGTGGCAACATGACACGGCCTGCCACAAAGGTCCACTGCCGCTCTCTGTGCTGCCCCTCGGTCCCCAGCTTAGCTCCATAGAAACCACACTCCCAATTATCCTTTTGCTATGAGAGGTCATGTTTGTTTGACCACGTGTGTTACAGGAAACTGTATTTGTCAAAATGTTCATTGTGGGGAACTATTTGCCCTTCAAGTTGTAACCTAGATTGCCCTGGAGGCTGCGTTCACCACAGAGATAGTCCATTCTGTGGCCACAGGGACCTGGGTCTGGTGCTGATGACCTCAAGCAGCCAGAAGAACTGTGTGGATACTCTTCAAAGTAGGAACAGAGCTCAAGGCCGTTTTTTTCCTTCCTGACAGAAAAAAAGTCTCATTTTGCCATGAAAGTAGTTCTGTGACCTTGAACTAGCCCCAACGCCTCGGAGGCTTAGTTTCTGTGACACCTGTGAGCTGTGTTTACTGTAGCCGTCCCTCATCAGTGCTGTGAGGAGCAACTCAGGGACTCACGCAAAAAAATCCGCCCAGAGCCAAGCACGTGTGAGCCCCCGGGAATGGCGACATGGAGGGAGACCCTTCTCTCTCGCCTCGAGGTGCCATAGAAGAGGGCACTGCTGCTCTATCCACCAGGATGGGCAGGAGGGCGAGAAGCACCTCTAGTGTGTCCCCCCATCCTCCTCTCTCGTACCCACAGAGGTAGCCGAGCAGAGGGGTGGACTGCAGCCTGCCTGGGCCACTCGCCTGAAGGAGGGTCACTGCATGCAAAAGGCAGCGCTGACTCACTGTTTCTCCCTGACCTCTCCCTGCTCCTGTGACTGGGTGTGGAGCCTGGCTGGCATGCTCCCTGCAGCTGCCTGCTGCAGATCCTGCCCACTCAGGATCGCTGTGTCGGCCCAGCCCTGTGCACAAACACAGTCAAGATCTGAATTTGACAGGGATGGAAGGGCCCCCACTCTGGCCTCAAGAGCCGGCTGCTTCCCCAATCCGCCCTATCAGGAAGTGCTCCGGCAGGCCTGCATCCTGTCACCAGTAATAGAGCATGGCCTCGATCTCCACATGTCTGGCCACAGTATTTATTCTCTACCAGTCAGAACCTGGAGGAGAAAAGGGGGGAGTGAGCTCCCCACAACCTCCAACAGGTAAACTATTCAGTGACAAAACACGGGGCAAAAGAAACCTCACTCGAGTCCTAGCTTTCTCCTGAGATCTCTGCTATCCCAGAAAAGCATCTGAGAGAAAGAGACACTGAATCAGAAAGTCCAAAGACAGCTACAGGGTGTGCCCAGGGCCAGGGGAAGTCTGGACTGGAGAAGGGCTACCCCAGTGCTCCCGGCCCACTCACCCGAGGAAGCCAGCCCAGCCGAGTCCTTGCCAGGGGACTGGGAGTCCTCTTCCGAGGTCTTGGTGTCAGACGAGTCCCAGTCATCCTCCGGCCGGGGCACCATCCTAGAAAAAGCTTGCGGGGGCTGCAGGGACACGCCCTGCACAGGGTCTCCCTCTGAGTCCTCTTCAGAACTGAACGGGGGTGTGCTGCCACGTGGAGGAGAAATGAGGGGTGCAGGGGCCAGAAAGAAAACTTTAAAAGCCAAACTTCACCTCCTTGCAAGCTTGTTTTCTCTGCTCCCTCCCTGGGCCCAGAGTCACTCTGGAGTGTAGCAGCTACACCCACTTCTCCCTGAGAAGACACGCAGAGGGTGGTAGCCCTGCTGGCCTGGTACCCAGCCCCTTCTGGTGTGGCCACTTGGGTTGCAGGGAGAGACAGGTAAGGGGAGGGCAGGTAGGTCTTGGCTGGGAGCAAAGGATCCCTCGTCTCTTCCTGAGAGCTCAGGTTGGACCCCACCTGAGGTACCACCTGTTCATGTCTGTCTCTGCCCCCACCTGTCTGCAGAGGCCTAGAGGGAGCCCAGAACAGGGCTGCCTGAGGCCAGGAGCCACCCAGAGGCTCAGTGACAGGCCAGAGTCTGGGGCTTACCTCAGCCCAGGTCCCAGGGAAGCAGGGGTCTTGGAGGGTCCATGCGCTCTGGGGTGTGGAGTAGGGGTGGACCCGAGGGGCAGGCCAGCGCTGTGGCTCCTGTGGCTCTGAAGAGTTGGTGTGGGTGGCTTGAATGGTGATGCCACATGCACAGTTCTGGCTTTTGACTTGGCCTCTTTGGTGACCAGGGTGCTCCGCTGGCTTTTGACTAGAAATAGAAAGGAGTGCTCAAACAGAGCATACCCGTGCTGCGCCCACAAGCAGCAGGCTCAGAAGCAATGGAAAGAGGCTCGAACCCTGGAAATGGACAAGTCACTCTGGCTCAGTGTACGCTAATAACCACAGCAGAATTAATAGTTGCCCCCACTCCAGGTGTCCCACTGTTGCCCAGAGCTGGGACCATAGTTCCATGTTTTCTTCAGAGACCAGGAGAGCAGTCAGGTGTTCCAGGCCGCCAGCAGATCCTAAGAGAGGTCTGGCATGTGTGCAGCTCACCCTTGGCGCAGTCCTAGAGTGGACTAGTCCTAGACCTCCCCAAGGCCACCTACCCTCTTTACCCACCCACACTGCAGCCACAGCAGAGCAGGAAGCCGTGCAGGGAGGCCCAGCTGCCACCAGAGGTCGGGGCAGGACTACATGAGCCAACGAAATCCACTCAACCTCCTCCCAAAGGCAGCCAGGGACAAGGCCAGGACCAAGGCAGGAACTTAAACACAACCTCCTGTCCTCCAAATTGCAACAAGACCCACGGAGGGCGAGAAGGGTCCAGAATCAGAAATTTTTTATGAACAGAGAAGAGGAGCGTGCACCACAGGGAGTCACTGAGTACTGCTGACACGTGAAAGGCAGGTGCACAACCAGGACAGATGTCCTTCTCTCTGAGGACTCGATGCAAGATTCAGAGCTGCCCTTTCCTTACAGATTTTAAGACCAGAAGTTTAAAACTAAGTACGACAGAGTTTCCCACATCATGGACATCATTTTTATTATATTCTCATAAAACTGTCCTGTCATTTACTGTTACTTCTTGAACATGATTATGTAAAGCAACACTTTTAAATAAAAAACACCTGCTTTATACTTGTCCAGGTAATCATTTCCATAAGCTCACAGGATTGCTATGTTAGTACTATTTTTTGGCAATTCACAAAAAGAAAAATAATAGATAAATTTTAAAATGCTTGGCCCAAGTACCAAATAAAATCGTCTCTTGCATTCCCATAGATACGTGGACCACACTCGGCAAAATTTCTTTGTGTGAAGAGCTCAGATTGGGTCTGCCTGGAGAAAAGATATAGAATGGGGACCCTTCCGGCTCCATCTATGGCTGAGGAGACAAAGTGAGAGTGTCGGGCCATCACCCTGTATCCCCAGAGCCTCTAGTTACAGCAGGCCAAAGGATCTGGGAATCTTCTAGAAATGGGAGCTCTTGAACCTAGGGACAAAAATTCCCTTGTCCCAAAATGTCTTTCAGGATGAAGATCTGAGACTCCCGGCCCACATGCTTTCATCCTCCAACAGAACCACAGGCCTTCCGTTGTCGTGACCCCAGAGGCAGGGACAAGTGGCAAAGCTGCAGCTCTGACAGGCCCAGGGACCCAGCCTGGAGCTCTGCGGCTCTGTCCACGTGCAGAACCGGCCCAGCCTCCCGCACCCACCACTGCCTACAGCGCAGCACATCTGAGCTCTGGGAAGTTTGCACTTGGTTGATAGTTGCCTCCACCCGCAGCCCCAGTGCTCCCGGGCCTTGCGCTGTCCCCTGAACTGACAGGCCCCGTGTGCACAGCCAGAAACCCAGCAGGCTGCCACGCTGGAGGGAAGCCCAACCTGTGGTCACAGCAAGTCAGGCAGGGAGGACGAAGCTGCTGAGGGAGGCAGGAGGGTGTCTGAGCAGGGACAGTGCAGGCTGGCCACAGCCCCAGCTCTGGCTCTCCCCCAGCTTCCCTGAGTGACCCTGGCATGTGCCCTTGCCCATCCCCACCCCCGGACTCTGCTTCTCCAACAGAAGACTTGTGACTCAGTCACCAGGGAGGACTCTACCAGCTCGGCCCTTCAGAGCAATGTCCCTAATGGGAGGCAGGGGCTCCACCCTCCTGTGCAAATGAGGCTCGAGAGCAGGACCCTCCCAGGTCACAGCCCTGCACAAACCCTCTCCAGCATACCT
>NW_007746044.1:0-248 GCF_000696425.1 Galeopterus variegatus
ATAATAATCAGACCGAGATAATCGATCTAGGGAAACTAATCAGACCCAACTAATCAATCCTGGAAAACTAATAAGACCAAGCCAATGGATCTAGAAAAACTAATCCGACCAAGCTAATCGATCTAGGAAAACTAATCAGACCCAACTAACCGATCTAAAAAAATTGATCAGAACAGGCCAATCGATCTAGGAAACCTAACCAGACCAAGCTAAACGATCCAGGAAAACTAATCAGACCAAGCTAATAA
>NW_007746044.1:5596-6270 GCF_000696425.1 Galeopterus variegatus
GACAAAGCACATAGATCTAAGTAAACTCATCACACCAAGCTCATCAATCTAAGTAAACTAATCACACCAAGCTCATCGATCTTAGTAAACTCATCACACCAGGCAAATCGATCTAATTAAACTCATCAAAGCAAGCTTATCGATCTAATTAAACTCATCACACAATGCTTATCGATCTAATTAAACTCACCAGACCCAGCTCCTCGATCGAAGTAAACTCATGAGACCAACCTCATCGATCTAAGTAAACTCATCAGACGAAGACCATTGATCAAAGTAAACACATCACACCAAACTCATCAATGTATGTAACCTCAACAAACCAAACTCAAACGTCTAAGTTATCTCATCATACCAAGATTATCGATCTAAATAAACTCATCAGACCAAGCTCATCGATCTAAGTAAACTCATCAGACCGAGCTCATCGATCAAAGTAACCTCATCAGACCAAGCTCATCGATCTAAGTGTACTCATCACACCAAGCACATCGATCTAAGTAAACTCATCAGACCAAGCCCTTCGATCTAACTAAACTCATCACACCAAGGTCATCGATCTAAGTACACTCATCATACCAAGTACATTCATCTAAGTAAACTCATCAGACCAAGCACATCGATCTAAGTGAACTCATCAGACCAAACTCATAGATGTAAGAAAACACATCGGA
>NW_007746044.1:7852-9192 GCF_000696425.1 Galeopterus variegatus
CATACCAAGATGATCGATCTAAATAAACTACATCAGACCAAGCTCATCGATCTAACTAAACTCGTAGGACTAAGCTTATTGATCTAAGTAACCTCATCAGACCAAGCTCATCGATCTAAGTAAACTCATCAGACCGAGCTCATCGATCAAAGTAACCTCATCAGACCAAGCTCATCGATCTAAGTATACTCATCAGAGCAAGCTAATCGGTCTAAGTAAACTCATAAGACCAAGACCATCGATCTAAGTAAACTCAACACACGAAGCTAATCGATCTAAGTTTACTCATCAGACCAAGCACATCGATCTAAGTAAACTCATCAGACCAAGCCCTTCGATCTAACTAAACTCATCACAACAAGGTTATCGATCTAAGTAAACTCATCAGACCAAGTACATCGATCTAAGTAAACTCATCAGACCAAGCACATCGATCTAAGTGAACTCATCAGACCGAGCTCCTCGATCGAAGTGAACTCATCAGACCAAACTCATAGATGTGAGAAAACACATCGGACGGAGCTATTCGAACAAATAAACTCATCAGACCAAGCTGATCGATATAAGTAAACTCATGTGACCAAGCTCATCGATCTAAGTAACCTCATCAGACCAAGCTCATTGATCTAAGTAAACTCTACACACCAAGCACATCAATCTAAGTAAACTCATCAGACCAAGCACATCGATCAAATTAAACTCATCAGACCGAGCTCATCGATCTAAGTAAACTCATCAGACAAAGCTCATTGATCTAATTTAACTCATCACAGAAAGCTAATCGATCTAAGAAAACTCATCAGACCAAGACCTTCGATCTAAGTAAACTCATCACACCAAGCTCATGATCTAAGTAAACACATCAGACCAAGCACATTGATCTAAGTAAAGTCATCAGACCAAGCACATCGATCTAAGTAAACTCATCAGATCAAGCCCTTCGATCTAACTAAATTCATCACACCAAGGTTATCGATCTAAGTAAACTCATCAGACCAAGTACATCGATCTAAGTAAAATCATCAGACCAAGCACATCGATCTAAGTAAACTCATCAGACCGAGCTCATCGATCTAAGTAAACTCATCAGACCAAGTTCATCAATCTAATTAAACACATGGACAGAGCTAATCGATCTAATTATACTCATCAGACCAAGCTCTTCGATCTAAGTAAACTCTTCAGACCAAGCTCATCGATCTAAGTAAACTCATCAGAGAAAGCTCATCGATCTAAGTAAACTCATCAGACCAAGCTCATCAATCTAATTAAACACATGGACACAGCTAATCGATCTAATTATACTCATCAGACCAAGCTCTTCGATCTAAGTAAACTCT
>NW_007746044.1:9768-10352 GCF_000696425.1 Galeopterus variegatus
GTAAACTCATCAGACCAAGCTCATCGATCTAAGTAAACTCATCAGACCGAGCTCATCGATCTAAGTAAATTCATCAGACCAAGCTAATGAAACTAAGTAAACACATCGGACAGAGCTAATTGATCTAAGTAAACTCATTAGACCAACCACATCCATCTAAGTAAACTCATCAGACCAAGCTCATCGATCTAAGTCAACTCATCAGACCAAGCTCATCGATCTAAGTAAACACATCAGACAGAACTAATCGAACTTAGTAAACTTATCAGACCACGCTGATCGATCTAAGTAAACTCATCAGACCAAGCTCATCGATCTAAGTAAACTCATCAGAGCAAGCTAATCGATCAAAGTAAACTCATCAAACCAAGCACATCGATCCAATAAACTCTTCAACCGAGCTCATCGATCTAATTAAGCTCATCGGACCGAGCACATCAATCTAAGTAAACTCATCAGACCAAGCTCATCGATCTAAGGCAACTCATCAGACCAATCTCAACGATCTAAGTAAACACATCACACCAAGCTCATCGATCTTAGTAAACTCATCAGACAAAGCTCAGCGATCTAAGTAAACTCAT
>NW_007746044.1:13782-14008 GCF_000696425.1 Galeopterus variegatus
CTAATTAAACTCATCAGAGCAAGCTTATCGATCTAATTAAACTCATCACACAATGCTTATCAATCTAATTAAACTCACCAGACCCAGCTCCTCGATAGAAGTAAGCTCATGAGACTAACCTCATCCATCTAAGTAAACTGATCAGACGAAGACCATTGATCAAACTAAACACATCACACCAAACTCATCAATCTAAGTAACCTCAACAAACCAACTCAACCGTCTA
>NW_007746045.1:0-6406 GCF_000696425.1 Galeopterus variegatus
TGACTTAATCAGTTTCCAACATTGCCACATTGGAGATCAAATTTCCACATGAGTTCTGGGACGACAATACATCCAAAGTCCATCAGTGGACAAAAAGTGAATTTTAATAATTATATTTGTAACATTTTCTAAGACTAGAAATAAAAAGAGATGGAGTTCACTTGTATGTTCAGAAGTCAAACGGTCCAAGTTTCAGAAAATTACTCATTATTAATGTGATACAATTGGAATCAAGTAATTGTTAACAATATTTGTTATAATCATTTGTACATATTTTTCTGCAGTGTTCATGTTTACACTCTTAAATAGATCGGAGACACTTAGATCACATCTGATTGACATTTTTTAATTCAAATAATTTATGTCAAATATAACAAACAATTTTATAATTTTAAAGGTCAAAATTGAAACATCCTACTCAAATATATCATAACTTATTTTTATATCAGTCAAAATCTACTACTTTCTCTCTAGCTCATGGAGTCATGTTTACACACTAATAGTTACATTATGGAATCCAAATTTTAGGCTAAGTTTGTTGATATCATTTATAATTTTATGGTTATGTACTCAGATTATTTTATCAGCTAAAATAAAATATATTTTTGTGCTGTTCTAGTAACTGATAATGGAAAACTGTGGTGAATATTTGGTATTTCTTTTTCATTTTACCCTTTAGATCTACTCTCTATGCTTTGCTAACCTGCTATTGTAAGGGAATCCAACCTATATGTATTATCACAAGTGGCTTCCATGTGTCAGTTGGATGTTAGAAGGTATGAAGAAAGGGAGTCTGGAGTGTGAGTTCCTCTAGCTCACTTTCTCCTGTGACTCTGCTGGTGAGTTTCCATCCTCATCAAAACCACAACTTTCCTTAAGAATTGTGTCTTGCAGAAAAAATTACGTTCTAGGAGATGACCCTTTTCCTTGCCCCTTTTCTGTGGCTAGCTCACAGATGACTCAACATTTCTCTTAACCATCCAGACAATTTTCAAAATAGTCTTTTTTATTAATTTTTCTTTATGTGATTATGCCACGTATTTTTAGCTATAAATGACAGAAGTAGATATTGTATCCTCATAAACAAATCATATAGATGGGATTCTGGGATCAAGTTATTCACATATTTAAGGCAAAGAAAAATTACCTTCTTGGAGGAAATGGGATAGTGGATTTTTGGTGAAGATGTGGTAATAAATTTCCAATGTATAAATAGTAAAGTTTCTAATGCAGAGGATGAAATGTAGGTCAAGGGCAAGACATGTGCAGATCACTTATTTGTGGAACTTAAGTGCTATGGTAACAGTAGTGATTATAAAGCGTATGTGGTCATTAAAATTTACATCTCTGTGAGAAAGATATTTTACAGAGTGAAAGACGAATATGGAAGTTTTAAATATCCAGCATTGAGCACAACTGGAAAATCAGAAAACTTTTTAGGTGACTTTAAAGTCCCTTATCTCATATTTCTAAGGGAGACATATTGAGAACTTAGCCCAGAACATTACCAAATGCTTGATTTCAAGGCATCGGTGGGGAAGAAAATAAACCCTTAATAATATTTAGGGAATCACATAAATACAGATGAGTCTTATAACTTTAAACCTCCAAATCCCTCTCCTTTGCCAACAGAGGCAGCCACTTGCCTCTGAACTGAGAGAACTTGCCTTGTCTGATATAAAATCCTTTCAGTGATTACAACAAAATAAGTTGAGTCACTAAGAAATAATGAGTGTCTTCAGAACCTGTAGCAGATCACTTTTCATGACCTCCATATTCGTAATTTCATTAAAACATAGCCCAGATGGAGAAGCTGATGGTCTGATCCAAGAGGACATAGACTGACACTGAACATATTGCAAGGTGCCATCAGTTTGTATGTGCAAGGGTCTATAGATATGTATGCAAAAGAATTCTGAGAATATTGGATTAAGGAAGATGAAATATAAAACTTGCTTGGAATAAATGTATTGATAAGGGTGAACTTAACCAGATATAATATTTTGGCTGGGAGGAATATTAATGGTTTGTTAGATTGGTTAATGGGACTCACTGATGGTCTAGAGACCATAAAGTTGAAATGCTGGAAATTTCCTGTCATATCATATGGGAAGGAATCTGGAAGCTCAGGGAGATGGGAATGTTGGAATAAATGTAATTTGTAATGTGCAACTCATTTAGCTAGTCCTTAAGCATAACTCTCAGGAGGACTTGGGAGTCACTACCAACAGGGCATTCAGGAGAGGAATTTATCAGCTACTTTGAAAGTATCATACGAATGGCCTAATGTTTGCCTCGGAAAGTCTTTATTTCTCCCTACTACTGAAGAATAATTTCTTCCCTACTACTGAAGAATAATTTTGCTAAATACAGAATTTTAGGTTGGTGGAATTTTTTCCTTTAAAATTTTTGTTTTGCTCTCATCTTGCTTTTATGATTTCTGATGCTAAGTCCTATGTAATTCTTATCCTCGCTCTTCTGTAAGTATTTGTTTTTCCCCACTCTGGTTTCTTTCAAGTTCTTTTCTTATTTTTGACTTTCTGCAGTTTGAAAATAATATGCTCAGCTATAGATTTTTTTGATATTTATGACTTGTTTTCTCCAATCTTCCTAGATATGTGGTTCATTATCTGTCATTATTTTGAAAAATTCTCAGTCATTAATAGTTCATATATTTCTTCTGTTCCTTTCCCTCTCTGTTCTTCTTCTGATATTCCATTATGCATGTTACACATTTTAATTCTGCAGTACTTAGATATTCTTTTTCATCTTTTTATTTTTTGTCTTTGGCATTTCAGTTTTGGAAATTTTTATTGATCTATCTTTACACTCACTGATTATTTCCTCAGCCATGTCCATTGTATCAATATCAAAAGCATTTTTAACTTCTAATGTTTTTTTGACTTTTAGCATTTCCTTTTGATTCTTTCTTATAGTTTCTATTCTCCCTTACATTACCTATCCATTTTTTCACAATGTCCACTTTTATTTTCATTAGAGCCCTAAGCATATTAATTATAGATGTTTTAAATTCCTCATCTAAAAATTCTAAAATATCTGTTCTGTGTGAGTCTGGTTCTGGTGCTTGTTCTGTCTCTATATACAGTGTTTTTATAGGGGGGTTGGGAGGGGATTTAAGTGTGCCTTGTCATTTTTTGTTGAAAGCTGAACATGTCATAAAAGATCTGAGGTAAATAGGTCTTGAGACAAGGATTTTATATTTATCTGGCTAGGAGATAGACTACATTTACTTTTTTCTATAGCCATAAGTCTCAGAGACTACAATTTTTTCCTGGTGTCCTTATATTTAACTTCTCTGTTGAACTTTGATTTACACAGAGACTTCTTAAATAAGGTTTGAGATGTGCAATTCTTTTAGTTGTTATCCACTATTATTATAATACAGGAGACTTACTGAAGTGATGATAACATATGGAGTGAGGGGGGACTATTTTATAGTCCTATGATTTAATTTTTAGTCATTTGCTAAGCCTGAGCCCTTGGCTATTATCTTCTCAAATGCTTCTTAGTTTTCTTCATCCCTCACCCACGTTATATAAAGAGACCCAGAATTCGATACTTTTCATTTTTCTCATGGAAGACTAGAGGGAGCTAAAATTAGCTATTTCCCTTCCTTAGGTTAGAGAGGCTCTAGTAGAATAGTTTCCATTGGGGGAAGGCCAATAATAATAAGGAGAACAGAACACTTTGGATGTATTTCAAAACAACTATTTTCCCCCTCCCCCCACCAGAAACATGAGGGAATTTTTCTTGGATGGTCACTGTAATTACCTGGTAGGATTCCCGGAGGTAAAACAATGAGATTGCAGGGACTTCATCTAATACTCAATCTCCTAGAACTTTTTAACTTCCAAGCTTGTCCACACTGAGGCTTCATCTGTCAATCACATTTTAGGCTTTTCCATCCTAGTAATTGCCCCAGGGATGTTTCTGCTCCTGCGATTCTGCTCTAGTAAGCCGTGTTTCTCCAAATCTGCTTATCTGCCTCTCCAGTTTTGGGGGCATCAGTTTTCCTTGTGACCAAAATTCAATTATCTTATGGATCTAAAGGGAATTGTTAATTTTCAGTTTCCTTAGTGCTTTTGTTGTGACGATCAGAGTGATGACATCTAAGCTATATGCTGGACAGGAAGCAAAAATCTTGAATATTGTTTTAATTTCACAACTAAATTGCATGTTCTAACAAAGTATTTTTAAGTAAAAATATATATTTCATTTAAATTTATCTTAGATATGTGAATTTTAAAATAAATCTTCCTCTTTCTCTTCATTCCTTATTTAAATGGCTCTCACATTATTAGCTAAATCATTTTAGGGAAATAACAAAGATAATCAGTGGATCATTCTTGTCTCATTTTTTATTATTAAAACATGCATTCACATATTTTTTTATCTCAATATAAATGATAAAGAACAATCAAATGAAAGTTTATCAGGTGAATATAAAAATAAAAAAGTATAAAATGTGTGAGAATGACATTTAGTATTTATAATTTGAATCAAGTCTTATTCAAGACAAGAAAAACAGTAGAAATAAGCAATATAAGTTGCAATGTTTATACTTTAAAGACAATGAGTTCATAGATCTTAATATACGCATATTGCTCTACATTAGAAAACGGTTTTCCTACATGTTATCTATTTCATTACCATTGCTGCTTGTGCATTACTTTGTCTTTAACTTTTCCTTAATTTATGTATGATGACATAAAGTACACTAAAATCAGAAAATATTAAATGACTAGCATTAATTTATATCCAGTTGACATTTAGCACCTACTATGGTTAGATACCAGCTAGATAAAGGGAACAGAGAGGCAAACATGCCCCAAATTGTTAACAGTCAAATAAGCATTCAATTGTCATCAGTATAACAACTGATCTTATAGAGCTGGTTGTGTAGTTTATATATGAAATATAATGGAGAGAATTGCAAAGAATTTCTAGAAAAATGAACGTCAAAAATAGAGGGTTTAAGAAAGGTGTGGGGTCAGAAAGTCTTATAGGCAGGTACTTACTTTCCCGGAACAGAGATATAGAATAAGCAAGGGGCTAAAATATAAAATAGTTCAAGATCTTAGAGTGTGACATAATTAAGAGATAAGGTTAAAGAAATAAATAAATGCTCGATAATGAATAATGACATAGGATGTTTATTTTTACTTTAGATACCAAAGAATTGAACAGATCTATGCACAAAAAACTGTGATTTATACTTTTGAATGATTACAATTATGAAAATGGTATGTAAAATAGGCAATGAAATTGAGAATTTGCAAGACAGATAGCAGAACAGTCTTGATGGATTTGGCGATATCCAGAAAAAAATGTAGAAAAAAGAACATTGATGATACCTTGGATCTAAGTAGTGGTTCATTTATAATGAATTAATGAAGTGAAAATAATGAACATTTCTGTAAATAACACTTACCTATGTTACACTTGAGCATCTTCTCTAATCTTTAATTTGGGCAAATGGAAATTTTATAGATTTATGACTATACCCTCTTTGTAAACAAGTTCATTATTTCTTATTTCAAGAGAAATTAACTCATTAACTCAAAGTAAATAAGTGTTTTAGTTTATTTTGACCTTTTTAAAGAGTCAATTAACTAAGTAAAATTCCATGTGGTTTGAAAACAAATATATTCTGTCCATATATTTCGGCCTTTATGAGTTTTCCTCTAAGGATACTGTCTCATTATAATTCAAAGTATTTCTCAGAAGTGAAACATTACTGCACATTCAATAGCTTATGTAAAGTTACAATGAATTGTTTGTATTCCCCCCCAATTCATTTTTGTTATTATATTTTCGAAGATAGAAAATACTTCAATTTACCATAATTCCATTGTGTGTGTAACTCCTAGGCATCAACACCTGGTCTTCAGATCAACTAAAAATCAAACTGAATGAAATATTTTTTTGGAAAGTTCGCTCTGTAATGCAGCAACATGAATTAAGGAATCAGGCAATTAAGATGATAAATACTTTTAATACTTTTCTTTTGCTTTTTTTTTTGGAAGAAACATTTAGGTTATTTTCTTATTTACTGTTTTGGTACATTGGGGAACAAAATGACCATTATTCATCTAAAATTGTACATGTAGTTCACATAAAATTTCTGATTATGGTGCAAATCTTCTGACTTTGTTCAATGCTTTGTTTCATTACAGTTTTTGAGAAGAGTTGTTTCTTCACATTTTACAAAGAAGAGCATATTCTACAGCCTTGTCAGTATCAAACTGCTGTTGTGTGGTCTAACAAGGACTTTTTTTTAAAGAAGAAATAAAATGAAATTAAGCTCTAACAATTTTCTAGTGCTCGTTTCTATTCTTTGAATAGAGGAACAAAACTCAACATTGACCTATTTCTATCATGTCCA
>NW_007746045.1:7626-14006 GCF_000696425.1 Galeopterus variegatus
GAAAACTTTATCACTTTTCTGAAATGGTCATCAACATTTGCATGCTTTGCTTAGAAAATCTACTTAAGGGGATTTAGTCAAACGTATTTCTTCATGCTGTGAACTTTTTAATATGACACATTTCTACCCAATGTTAATAAAACAATGTTGATAATTTGTATTCACTGATCAATGTCTATGTGCTTTATATCACTCTATGGCTTAGAATAATGTCTGGCATATATATATATACATATATATATGTAAAATCATTGAATCTTCAAAACAACCATACAAAGAAGTTATCTTTGCTGTCCCAGTTTGCAATGGTTGAACTTGCATGCAAAATCAATGTAGAGATTGTGAGTTTAGGTGAGATGTTATNTTTTTTGTCCTTGTTTAGTTTTGTTAGTATTGTTTTCTCTCAGTGTTGGGCCAGCCGGATCTGGAGGACTGGAAAGCGGCAATAAAGTAGTGATGGAGCCTCCATCCTGTGAACTCCACCCCTCCCCTCCATCTTGTTAAACTCCATCCCCTTCCCTCTCCCCGCTCCCTCCCCGGAAGGCGGGAACCAGAAACTGAACCCTGCTCAATTCCTTACTATATACAAGCAAAAAACTCACAAACAGCACTCCCCTATAAATACCCACTTGTATCCATCCTGGGTGTGAGTTCCCCAGCCTCACTCCCTTCCGGACCACGGAACCTTATCAGGGAGCACCCCCATTAAAGCCTACCCTAAATTTACTGCTTGGCTCCTGGTTTTCTTTGCTCCAGTTCGAGACTAAAACCTTTAAGATTCAAACCTAACAATGAGAACATTTGAACTCCTCTCTACCAGTCATGTAAAAATATACAATAAATTATCATTAATTATAGATACCTAGCACTACTGTCAAGTACAACAACTTAGTCTTCCTATTTAGATGTAATTCTGTTTCTTTTAACCAACCTCTCCCTACATATCCCCCTCCCCTCTACCTCTCCTATCCTCTAGTAACCACAATCCTTTTCTCTACTTCTGTGAGCTCACATTTTATCTCTCATATGTGAGTCAAATGTGGTATTCATATTTCTGTGCCCAACTTATTTCACTTAACATAATGTCTTCCAGGCTCATCCATGTTGCTGCGAATGACATGATTTCATTCTCTTTTTAAGGCTGAGTAGTATTTAGTATTTTGTATTTTGTATTATATATATGCCACATTTTTTTTATCCATTCTTCATTGTCCATTTTCTTTATCCATTCTTCTGTTCATAGACACTTAGGTTAATTCTCTATCTTGGCTATTGTAAATAGTGCTGCAGCAAATATGGGGGTACAGATATATCCTTGGTATACTGATTTCCTTTTCTTTGGATAAATACCCAGTAGATGGAATGCTAGATTATATGGTTGTTCCATTTCAGCTTTTTGAGGAACCTCCATACTGTTTTCCATAATGTTCATGCTAATTTATATTCCTACCAACAGTGTGTAAGAGTTCCCTTTCTCCTCATCCTTGCCAACATTTGTTGGGTTTTTAAAAATCTTTTTGATAATAGCCATTCTAATTGGAGTGAGATGATATCTCATTGTAGTTTTGATTTGCATTTTCCTGATGAGTAGCATTGTTGAGAATTTTTTCATAAACCTGTTGGCCATTTGTATTTCATCTTTTGAGAAATGTCTACTCAGGTTATTTGCCCATTTTTTAATTGAATTATTTGTTTGTTTGTTTGTTTTTTGCCATTGTTTGAATTCCTTGTATATTCTGGATATTAATCCATTGCTGGATGAATAGTTTGCAAATATTTTGTCCCATTCTGCAGGTTGCCTCTTTATCCAGTATTTCCTTTGCTGTGCAGAACATTTTTTAGTTTGATGTAGGCCCATTTGTTTATTTTTGCTTTTGTTGCCTGTGCTTTTGAAGTCTTCTCCATAAAACTTTCCCCTAGACCAGGGTCTTGAAGCATTTACCCTATGCTGTCTTCTAGCAGTTTTACATTTAAGTCCTTAATCCATTTTCAGTTGATTTTTGTATATGGTAAGAGATAGGGGTTCCATTCTTCTGCATGTGGATATGGAGTTTTCCCAGCACCATTTATTGAAGAGACTGTCTTTTCCCCCAGTGTATGTTCTTGGCACCTTTGTCAAAAATCAACTGGCTGTAGATATGTGGATTTATTTCTGGGTTCTCTATTCTGTTTCATTGGTTCATGTGTCAGTTTTTATACCAGTACCATGCTCTTTTGGTTACTGTAGCTTTGTAGTAGACAGTATAGACTTTTTGAAGTTAGGTAGTATGATGCCTCCATCTTCATTCTTTTCACTCAGGATTGCTTTGTCTGTTTGGGGTCTTTTGCGATTTCATATGAATTTTGGCATTGTTTTCTCTATTTCTGTGAAGAATGTCATTGGTATTCTGATAAAGATTGCATTGCATCCATAGATTGCTTTGGGATTTTTGATCATTTTTGACAATATTAATTCTTTCAATTCATAAACATGGGATATTTTTCCATTTTTTGTGTACATATACATAAAAGTATACATATCAGTATATAAAATATTTCTCAAACTTAAGGTGAAAAATTCAGAGTTAAGATCTTGTTTCCATTACTTATCAGCTATAACTAAGGTCAATTTACTTAACCCATAAAATGAAAATAATATGATGTCTACCTTAAAGTGTTGTTTTAAAGATTATATGAGTTAATACATAATACAGAGACTACTACATTGTAAAGTGCCCTGTGATATCTATTATTTATCATTTCCCCAGTTATTTTGTATTATATTCTGCCATTACATTGCTTCTAACATTATTTAACAGTTTAATTACATATTCTCTTATGTTGCTTTTTTACTACCTACATTTTACTGGACACTGTCCATACATATAACCTTCATATACACGGATAATTGTGAAGAAAATCACAGCTCTAAATAGGTGTCTTTTTTGTTTTTACTAAACAATGCTGGAATACTTGAATCATGTCTGTTTTTCAACTAAATTGTTAAAGTGTTCAATATCTATGTGTCCTAAATACATAATACTTATTAAAACTGATGAACTACAAGGTGTATTTGAACACATTGAAAGCATTAGATATGGTGGAGTGTTTAGGATGAAACCTAAACAAAAAAAAAAAGAGATAGAGAAAATTATTAACTCCAAGAAAAAAAGTCAAGTACTACAGTAAAAGAAATACAAGCAGTATACTGTGGGGTCAGCTGAAAAATAATTAGCCAAATTACATAATATAACAAAATTCAGATAAGTTTTGTGTTTGTGTGTCTGTCACTAAGAGTGATTATGTAAGATAGCTGAATTGTCATTATCCATAAAAGAACCTAATAATGCATAAGAACAAAATATCAAGAAATAATAGTATAAGCATGTTATTTTTTAAATTATCAATATTGGGATACCAGAAAAATTACTTGTTGCCCCTGGAAAGCAGTTCCCTCAGGCGAGTCAGAATAAGTATTAAACCTATGTTCACATACTACATCAATACAAGTAAAAATTAAATAAAACTTTAAAAAGCAAAACAATAAGTGATTACTTATTAGGGAATATGTATAGTGAATATGTATTTGTAGCTAGAGATTTTATTTCCAGTAACAGCATCATATATAATATTTAAAAGCAATGTATCTCAGACAACTTTGGTGAGTGGGAGGATGATGTTATCTGAGAAATTGTTAGAAGCCTCAAATGGCTGTAGTAATGACAAGGGCATGGTGACAACTCTTTAGTTAACTAACTAAATATCTTTTGAATATATAACCTTTCTCTGATAGAATGAGGTAATTCACAGTTTCAATAATCCTTAGAAACAATCTGGGCCAGCCCCCCTTTCATTGGTGAAGAAACTCGCCCAGCAAGTAGGTAACAGGACTGCACATGGAACCCAGTTATTCTGAATCCTAATCCAGTAATCTTTTGAAATACCACACTGTGATTATTGGGATTACTTCAGTATTTTGAAGATGGACTCCTCAGTAGCAAAGTGTTAAAGGTACAGCATAAAAGGATAAGGTTTTATGAGGAGAAAGTGTATTGGAAAATTTGTAGTGGGTATTACTTGAAGAAACACCAATAAAAGATGTTTCAAAATTATTCTGTACAACTCTGCTGGCTCTCAGACTGTGTAAAAGAGATCCTTCAGTAACTGAAATGATGAGAATGATGAGAATAAAAAGGAAATTTTATTCGAGAATATTTCTGCCTAATGGAATCATTATATTTCTGGTTAGAATCATCACAAGTTGCAGACACTAATTTACCTAGAAATCCATTAAAAAAGGAATTACCCATATTGATTGACCGTCTGTCATTCCCTAAGGTCCTCTCTAATGTGATCTTATAGTGGAAACAGAGTCCAAATCAGCCACTGGATAGGTTAGTAGGGTCTAAATAAGGGATACCATCATATATATGTCTACTTCTTGATTAATATTTTCAGATGCTTGGGACAAGCATCCAATGAGAGAAACCAAGCAACACTCCTTTCCTCCCAATTTCTAGCAGACTACTTATTGCAATGTCCAGTGAAATAGAGAAGACATTACATATTGGAAAGGAAATGTGTCTTGTCTTGTAGAAAGAGTAAAAAGCTAATACAAAGAGAAAATCTAGTAAGCTAATTTGATTGACTGATGTGATATGAATTTTCATTATCCAAGGAGAGCCTACAGGCCAGCTTCCATAACCACAGAAAGTATAGATTCTACTACTTATTTGACATACAAACTCATGTAGTCTGTGATTTCTTTTACCCCACTGAGTTATAGTGTCCTCATCGGCAGAGACTTTTACCCATAACTCTTTGTATTCAGCATATTACCACTTGAATAATGGGTACTCAATAAATATCTGTTGATTGATTGAGCATTAAGATTTGACTGTATGCCATTTTCCCTTGAAATGATTTGGCACGTTGCTTTCTGAGGAAGCTTATTTTCTCTCTTGCTTTCAGTTTTGTTCGCTGCTTCCTTGCTATTGTGATTGACTGTACCCCTCATTAGCTAATTGTAGAGTTAGAAAACGCTCGACTATACAACTGGGAACTATGGATGATCCTTTTTAAAATTCTTGCCTTAAGAATGGCAGCACTCTAAATAATAATTAGCAACAAAGCAAATGAGATAAATGCTTGTGGAACCAATGAACTGTGGTAGAACTTGGAAATGATATTCGTTTTCCACATCTGTTTAAAACCTGTGTGTTAGAGGTTATCACTAAGGTTCTTTCTCTTCAAAGATCTGTGGATTAACTCTTCACAATTTTTAATTTTTTAATAAAGTTACTCACACCCATGATTACAGATTCAAACAATACAAAAATAATTCAGCAGAGGTAACAAATATTAAAAGTTGCTTATCTTAACAGATAGAATGAAAATTGAACAAGCTACAATAAGCTGGAGTTGAATGGCTTAATAATTGGATGAGGTTATTTCTCTCATTTCCAGCCCTCTTGAGGCAGGAACTGTGTTTCAATTTCAAAATGCTTAGTGCCTTAGTGAGGGGGTAAAACTTTC
This sequence comes from Galeopterus variegatus, assembly GCF_000696425.1. NCBI lineage: Eukaryota > Metazoa > Chordata > Mammalia > Dermoptera > Cynocephalidae > Galeopterus > Galeopterus variegatus. The sequence continues at coordinate 13,141 of NW_007746045.1, forward strand.
ATGGAGGACTCTGCTAAAAACAGGTGGGACCAAGGCCTTTAGCTAAATTCACATTACAACCAGCTTGATGCTTATTTATAGCTATTCTATGTAGAGATTTTACTGGTTTTGGTGGGCCTTGAAATCTTCTTTCTAGGATTTGTGGGTCACTGCCAGGTATTGTTTAATAAAGTAGTAAGGTAGGTTGGACAATCCAAAGCTAACATATTTTACAAATGTTTTATGAATGTTTTAATTCATTTGGATGTTTAAAAAATAGTTAATGTTTACCTAAAGATTTTCAGCTTAAAAAGCTTATAGGTAGTGTTTGGTTTCTCTGGTGGTTTTATATGGTTGAAGAGAATCCTTGAAGGAATGGAATGAAGCACAGCAGAACTTCTTAAGTTTAAATGGAAATTTGTACATACACTTCTAATTGTAGAAAGATAGATTTATATAAATTTGGGTACTTTAATCCCCATAAACTTAAAAATATTGTCAAGGAAAAAAATGTACATTCATATATTTTTAAGAAAGAAAGAAAGACCATAATAAAACACTGAAATTTCAGAAACAGAGAACAGACCTTTAGTTACCAGAAGTGGGAGAGAAGGAGGGGAAAGGGTGATAGGGAGTAATTGAGGAAGGGATGCAAAATATAATTACAAATTGTAATAATGAGTATGCCAATAATATTGATTTGATCACCACATACTGTACAAAAATACTGATAATCAACTCTGTATCCACAAAATATATAAAAAAGAGATTGGGTCAACATATCTTTGGAAATACAAATTTTGTTTGCTTGTTTTTACCATTCATTTTCAGGGGTGCCAAGATAAGCTATTGCTTTATATTTTCTGGCTCCTAGTTATATATATTTG
>NW_007746046.1:0-735 GCF_000696425.1 Galeopterus variegatus
TGCTAATGCTAGTGGTTACTTCTTATATTTCTATGATGCAAATAGTTTTCAAGGCACTTAGGTACCTGTTCATTCATTCATTCTTTCAACATACCTATGGTTATGTTTATGTATTTGCTGAGATACTGTTCTGGGTACTAAGACTAAAACTAGGACAAGGTATGGTTTGGGGACCATTTGAGCTGCTGTTCTAGGTCCTAGGGATAAAACATGAAAAGCAGCAGANACTAATGGTGAAAAGATAAAGTTTGACATAAAAGCACCACACCAAAATATGAAAACTTACAAAGTATGAATCTGACCTTATTCTTCCCCCACCCCATTAAAAGTCTCCATCAGACCATAATTAATAGAATAACACATAAAATCTTTTAAATGATCATCTAGACCCTTTTTGATATGGCCCAATCTGAATCCACAGATTTTCATTCCACGATTCCTGTTTATTTTCTATGATTATGTCATTTGGTACTCCCACTCTTGATCATCATTTTGCCTGTAATATTCTCCTCTTGTCATTTATGACCTAACTACTAGTCTATCTTTCAGGCCCACTGAGTGATTCCTCATCCCTCAAGACTCTCTGGTTCAGCCCTGCTGAAAACGATGCCTCTCTCCTTTGAACATGTCCATTGTTTATCACTGCATTTTACCTTTCAATTAATATTGTATGGAATTTTATTTATCTTTACAAGACTATAAGGAGGACATAATTGAGTTTGAATTCAATCATTC
>NW_007746046.1:4745-8413 GCF_000696425.1 Galeopterus variegatus
TGAGCATGCCACCGAGCTCTTCTCTGTCCTCGCTGTGTGATAATCTGCTTCGCCACAGGACTTGGTAGAGAGTTTTCACCAAAAACAAACCCTTTTCAGAGGTGTTCCCTGGATCTTGGACTTCCCAGCCTTCAAAACTATAGGAAATAAATTTTACTTCTTTATGTATTGCCCAGTTTTAAATATTATGTTATGAGCAACAGAAAACTAATACCACTGTAGAGAAAAAAGCTGTGCGTGTGGGTCGGGGGGCATGTATAAAGGGGCAGTGGAGCCATTGATATAAAAGATTCCTGACAAAATAAAACAATTGATGGAAAGTGGTAAATTTCCGCAATGTCTGGTCACCAACTCCTCCTTCCGTCAAATCGTAAGCCTTGAAAACTTCCTTTACTTTTCCCTTTTCTTTATCACCACATATACTTAGCCACGAATTCCCATAGTACTGAAACTTTAATAACTTTTGTTTTCTCCACCTTCTTTCTTAGGTCCTTGTGTCTTCCATAATCATCTCTTGCCTGAACTATCATGAGTTGTCCTCTTTCATGTTCCCATCCTCCCTCAACATGACACTGCCATCTGTTTTCCAGGATTAAGTCCACATGAGCGCTCTAACTGCTGCTGCGACCATGAGATCCCTCTGCTGAAACTCTTTCGTAACCCACACCACTCTCCCTCCAACCGACTACTCCCTGAACTCCATGCTGAACTGCTAATAGTTTTGTGACATAATTAAGCCCTTCCCAAGCTCTATGTTTTGTTTACAATTTCAGATCACCTCAAAATCATCCAGGATCCCATAGTTTTCAGGGAAGCATTTATGATTTTCATACACTTAGTTTATGCATTTTTCCTGTTATGAAGCATTAATCAACCCACATCTCAGGTAAAAATAATAATTCTTTCCATTTTCCTGTGTCTTAGTTTTGGTTCCTCTGACAACAAAGTGTGATCTAAGAATTTGTGTGCTGATGGCTTTTTTGGGAGGTGATCCCTGGAAGACGAATTAAGCAAGGAAAGAAATCAAATAAATGATTTTTTTGAAACATAATGGGGTACTGCACTGAATATCAATACCTGTGGGTAATAAATGATGCTTAAATTGGGATAATTAGTATATTCAACGTTACACAATGTAATCATATTTTGGGGCCCTCTACCAATTTCTCCCTCACCCCTCCTTTCCCCCTCACCCTTTCTCACCTCCAGAAACCTCAGTTCTGTTCTCTTTTTGAAAGTTCAACATATTATTGTGATTGTTGTATCTTTTTAATTTTTTTTCTCCCACTTATGAGTGAGGGCTTGTGTTATTTTTCTTTCTGTGCCTGGCCTATTTCACTCAATTTTTTCTAAGTTCATCCATGCTGCTGCAAATGGCAGAATTTCATTCTTTTCTTACGGTCGAGTAATGTTCCATTGAGTATATATACCACATTGTTCTTATTCATTTGCCCATTTGATGGATATTTGGGTTGGGTCCAACTTTTGGCTATTGTAAATAGACCTGCAATAAACATGGGAATGCAGGTATCCCTTTGACATGAACCCTGCTACACTGTTGGTGGGACAGTAAATTAGTGTATCCATTATGGAAAATAGAAAACTGTATGGAGGTTCCTCAAACAACTACAGATAGAACTGCCATATGATACAGCAATCCCACCGCTGGGTATATAACCAAAGGAATGCAAATCAAATAATGGAATTTTACTGGACTTCTTAATGCTGTGAACAACTGGCATTCAATATCACTGTATGCTTTTAAGGGATAATGTAAAACAAGCCTCAGAATTTACCTCCAAAGATAGGGGATGAGGGCATTTATCCATTGATTTAATCTACCACTTGATAGAGTGTTGTTCCTAACAAAAATGAACCCTTCATACTTGAATGCTGATCCCTCTGAGGGAGCTCGTGTAAAAACCTGAATGACACAGCGGGTTCCTGAGCTGAGAAACCTTCAGCGTGCTCAGGAATTGTCCACCACAGCTGAAGTCATGGTGGGCTGAGAGAACAGAATGCCAGGTACACAGCATCTGATCATACTACGTTCTAATAGCCTATGACTGCTTATAACACAGCACACAATACTGTGTAGTCTAGTTTAATCACTTACATATCTTCACCTTGACATATGTTTACACCAATGACTAATAGTAGATCTTGTTTATAGTTGTAAATCCAGTGCTAACACTGTGCTTTGTACTGTGTGTTCTATCAATGTTTGCCAAAATAAAGAAAAAATAAGATAAAAAAAAAATTACTACAGAAGTATAGTGCTTACTCTTTCCCCAGTACTTTACATGTATTAACTCATTTGTTTTTGATGACAGTCTTCTGACACAGGCATTATAATTTTCACCATCAATTTACAGATGAAGAAATTAAAGCAGGAGCGAAAGTAGCTTATCCAAAGTTGCACCAGTAAAAAGAAGCAGGCCTGGTATTTTAACCTCAGAAGTCAGGAGTCAGATTCTAGGCTCCTATAAGACATGCTCAACAGCCAGAATAAAAGAAAAAAAGAAAATTAAGATTGTTGGTCAGTGGAAAAGGAATGTACTAGATTATCTGTGGTTACTATACAAAGAGGGTGGTGGAGAAACAAGGAGATGGTGAGAAGGTGTACTGAGTGACCTGGGACAGTGATTGGGAAGCTTGACTATGGGACAACCATGGACTATTTAGCTATACTAAGTTCAAATAACTCAGTAGAGAATTTGTTATGGAATTCTGTAATGATAAATAAAAAAGTGAATCCCATTAGACAGTCTAGTGACTTCCTCCAGGACTTGATAGACAACCTATAACACATCAGGAGCTTTAGGCACTGGAGACACACTCAGTTAAATGTTCTCTTGTTTTTCTTGAAAAGCATGTGCTCTGGAGGGGAAGAAAGATAGTTAAAGTGTTTAGCCACCTGGCATGATCTTTGTTAGGAAGGGGGGACTTATGAGAGGCCGCATGAACAGAGAAGACTGAGCCCCTAGGTAGAAGAAAGAGCAGAATCTGGGAAGGTGTGGCACCCGAGCAGACTCTTGAACAAAGATAAAGGACCTATCGGGCACTTTAAGGCACTATCATTTCCTCTCTGGAAGATCATCTGCCAAGTTTTTTGAATGTGGATTAAAAAAAAAAAAAAAGGCATGCTTAGGCAACCACAAGGACTTCCTCTAGTGCAAAGTGTGTTCATGTTTTTGTGTGTATGTGTGAGTGTGTGTGTTTGAGTGTGTAGTGGGGCCTGGATCCTGGGATGAGCAATAAAAATAAGTAAGAATGAATAGGTGTCAGCGTCCACATCAGTATGGATTTGGGTACCATTCTAAAATATTTAGAGTTTGGGGAAAAAAGTCAAAGAATTCTGGGATACTGGGAACTTATCTTTGACCTCATTACAAAGGTAATATTTAATTATAGTAAAATTGTGTACTTTTATGTTATATTGGTCTAGGTTTTAATTCCTTCACTATCAGTAACTATCTTTGTGATTTCAAGTAATTTATTTAATCCATCTGTCATTTTTTTTCTCAGTAAAATAAAAATAAAAATGAATACCCGATGTGTTCAATTTTTTGAGGATTTATAATATAATGTACATAATATTTTTGGATTGTAGAAGATTTATGATTAATTGTGATTAGATGATTAGTGCACTATTCTACCCTACTGTG
>NW_007746046.1:13735-14006 GCF_000696425.1 Galeopterus variegatus
GAGGTGCTTGCAGTGTGATGCTATGATCCTGTGTTAGTGAATGCAGGGAGATACGGATGAATCATTGACTGATTCTGCTAAACTATTAAATGAAAAAGCAAGTCATGTTAACAGCATGCACTCTCTAATCCAAATTTAATCATAAACCTACATATTTCAGAAAATTTGTTTTCATCCTCAACATTAATAGTGTAATGGTGCCCTTGAACATCTGTTAGGATACTCACCATACATTGTGGTTACTGTATATGGTAATGTATGGTAATGCTAC
>NW_007746047.1:0-808 GCF_000696425.1 Galeopterus variegatus
GGAGCTCTAGAAAGTTGAATTAGACATGGCAACACTTTTTAGTAAAGTGACAACATAAGCACAGAGTCTCCAACACAGTGATCTCCTCACCTCATGTACACACACACACACACACACACACACACACACACACACACACCCTTTTAGAACTTACCATTAACATATAAAAGTAGTGGGAGATCTGCGTCCATTATGGAAACTAAAATATGTTACATCTTCATGCCAATGTAATACTGTCATAAAATATCCAGGCATTTCCACCAAATAAGGTGCCGATATGGTCTGAATGAAAGGAGACTTGGAGGACAGCATCACACAGTCCTCTACAAGAACAGCATCCTCAGGAATTAGGTGTAGTCCTTGAACGGCTCCCTCCTCACAGCTCCTTAACTTGAAAAGGACAAGAGCAGACTGTGTGGCTAATGAGTAGGGTTGCCAGAATAAAATAGGATGCTCAGTTAAATTTGACTTTTGGGTAAACAACAGATTTTGGGAAGGGGTAATAAGCACATCTCATGCAATATTTGTGACATGCTTATACAAAAAAAATCTGTTAAAAACACTATCTAATAAGGTAGAAACAGAGACAAGTAAGCCACAAACAGCTCCTGTGGCCCTTTCTGATGCCCAGACCCTTGCTAAAAAGATTGTAGATACAGAAGCTGTGTACACAGAGCAAAGTATTTTATTTGCTACAGCAGGTGGCCTTACTCATGGGGCCGTCACAAGCAAAGCATAGGGCAGGTTTGCAGATTGAGCTCTGGCCCAGGCACCTATGACAGATAGATGGGGGCAGCACTGCAGCTTG
>NW_007746047.1:5207-6855 GCF_000696425.1 Galeopterus variegatus
TGAAACACCCAAATCTAGTAGGTCTTTTCACAATAGGAAATGAAAAGGATTCTGAGAAACGTTAGGAGCTCTCTTGAACTTTCAACTTTCCTACCTCCCTTTCTCCAACATAAATGGATCCTAAACCAAATGGCCTTTTTTTTTTTTTTTTTTTGCTTTAGTTAAAGGGTGAGAGTGACCAACATGCTTGACAAGTTATGGGAGCTCAATAAATATTTAAGAACCAACATATGATAATATACATAGCGGCATAGCAGCACATCATAATTTGTGGGAATTCCATAATTTATAGGTTTTCTCTGCCCCAATAAAGAATCAGCTGTAAATAATTTACTTAGAAGTAAAGCTTTAGTGAAGTCAATTAAGAAAAACAGTTTTGCTTTTTTTTTTTAAACACCAAAACCAATTTCCAGTTCTCTGTGTGGCCAGATGGATGAATACATTTTGGTGACCTTCAAAATTAATGCTGCTTTAAGTCAGGATCACCTTAGCATTTTCAATGGGCTGAGTATCGGAAAGGCCAGTACCTGGCCATATACATCTTATGAAACTCAGAAATTTTGATATCTGTTTTCCTTTAGAGCTTAAAGATTCTGTTTCTTTTTCACCTTCCTCATTTCCTTCCATTTCACATACTTTCACTCTGATTTTTCTATTTTTTCCTTATTTTCCTTTCCTTTCAGATCTCAGTTCCCCTGAACTCTTTGAGCTCAACACAGTTTTCATGGATCATTTTTACCTTAAACATGCCTGTTGACAAAACTGATATTTTCCACTGAACCATTTCTCTTTCCATCCTCACCTTACAGCTTACCCTGCAAGTTAAGTATTCATCCACATTTAGCAATAGCGTCCAGTAACATATTTCTCTAATTCCTGAAATTCTGATATTAACACATTCTTTAGAATGCTTATATCTTTATTTTGTATGTAATCCTTGATGGTATAATACGGTCACAGATGCCTATTTTCACCCCTACCAACCCCCACTAATTGGTATTGCTGTCATGGAATGCTACATTGTGAAGGATTGCTAGGAGGCATTCAGCAGGAATGTTGGCCGTGATTGATTAATGATGTCTGCCGTGGACCCAAGACGGGAAAGTGCTGGTAACATGATGCACTTTTGTCACCTATCTCTGCTGACTCCTGTGTATGAATGCATTGGTCAGTCCCCTTTTCTTGCTGAGTGTCAGGAGAGATCTCTAAGTACATAAGGTAAAGGAGGAAAATCCTAAAGCAGAAGAGATTCTACATCCAAGACTTTATGTGCCACAGTTTTGCTTTTTGTGTCCTTACCTAGGACTGAATGTCTATCTCAACATATCTACTCAAAATGTAATCTTTCTTTCCAAAAGCAAAATTGGAAGGTACCAACATAGACATAGGTATTCTTATTTCCCAGAGCACATCAGTCACAAGAAGAAAATATATAGGGGTCCAAACTACAGGTAGGTTTTTTTTTTGTTGTTGTTCATAAATTGGGGTGTAAAAAAAAACCTTGAAAGGCAGAATCAGTATATTGTACTTGATCAGATGGACAAATGGACATAAAAGTTTTCTGAGTAGTAGTGGATTATGAACAAAATTCTCACCGCTCCTCTGAACCTTTAAAGGTTCTTCTTCCTCCTCAATTTCCCTTCGTATT
>NW_007746047.1:11276-14006 GCF_000696425.1 Galeopterus variegatus
GACAATTTTGCCCTGCTCTTGGATTTCTGATCTCTACTTTCATCCCAGGTTTCACTGCCCTGCCCTGTTCTTTCTCATTTCATGGCAGTCTATACAGTTATGATTGCAACATATGTCTATAATTCCTTCACAGTATTGAGAACATCCATCACTCTGCTGACACCACATAAATTCTCTGCATACGTTTCAGATTTTAGAGGAAGGGAGGATACTTCCATACAGAATGAGCTGACATTGCTTCACAAGTTGATTTGGGGTCTCACCAACCCCCTACAAGGTAGCGTCATGTGAAGGTACAAAAAATCCTGAGACAAAGATTTGAATTGAATTTCTAGAGATTAAATTACATGCATATACTGAAATAAAATCACACATACAAAACACATATGCCATTTCTCTTTTGTTTCCAAATTTGTATTATACATTTGCAAATACTGAAATGTTTAAACGAACAATGAACATCCATATGCCAAACGTCTAAATTCAATAACTGTTAACTTTTGCCATATTTGCTTAATGTAGCTATAAATGTGTGTGTATTTTATTTAATGAACAATGTGAAAACCAGTGAAAGGCAATAAGATGCTTCAGAGTGTATCTCCTAAGCAATGAGGACATTTTCATTTATAGCCATACTATGTCATTATCATACCTAAGAAATGAGCCATTCTATAATGACATTTAATAGTAGCCCATATTCAAATTTCTCCTAGTTATTCCTAAAATGCATTTAATAGCTTCTTTAAAAATCCAGGATCAATGAAGTTTCATATAGTGCACTTGGGTGTTTTGTCTCTTTATTGTCTTTCCATTCACAACAGTCTTCCTGCCTGTTTTTTATGTCCATGTATGACCAAACCAACCTGGTTCTCTTGAAAAATATGTCACATTCTGAATTTGTATGAATATTTTCCTGTGTTGTCACTATTTCTTTCTCCATCCATTTATTTTCTGTAAATTGTAAACTGTGTTTAAAGTATTGATTAGGTTCTGGTTGCAAATTTTCGAGAGAAAGTTTTGTAGATGACGATGAATACTTCAGATTGCCTCACATCAGGGGGTGTATCATATCAGGTCTGTCCCACTATTTGATCTCTTCGTTGGGGTGGAGAAAGCCAGATGTCTCCATTGTAAAAGCACACTTTTCCCATTGCAATGGGCAAGTAGTCTGTGAACTGACACTTTGGCAGAGTGTGAATGACCTATTCCTTTGACTGCCTTTCCCATAATGATTTCAGCACCCACTGATGAGATTTCCTGAATTAATTATTGTATTGGGGTTACAAAATGTTGATTTTTGTAATTCTATCATTTCTTCTAGATGGAATTATTACCTGACCTTCTTCTGTAAAGGAAAATCTCCTCTCATCAACTAAGATGAACTAACTATATTTCATTTGAAAAAAGTGGGATAAATTTTTTTTTTCTCTTCAATTACCAATATTTAAAGTAAGAGATTATTAAATCATCACCTCCAATGGAGGCAAATGAGCTCCCCACCCCCTTCTCTTCTTTTAGAGTCCTGTATTTCTATTTATTCTATCATTTATAATTATTAAAGTGATAATTCTTATGCATCTTCAATTTACCCCAATTTTGGTCAGTGGAAGCTCTTTCCAGCTGGCTTCTGTTTCCTTTGGGCACATCCGCATTACGCTTTGTTTTTTGTTGGTTTTTTTTTTAAAGATGACCGGTGAGGGGATTTTAACCCTTGGCTTGGTGTTGTCAGCACCACGCTCAGCCAGTGAGTCAATCAGCCATCTCTATATAGGATCCGAACACGTGGCCTCGGTGTTATCAGCACCGCACTCTCCCGAGGGAGCCACGGGCCGGCCCCTGCATTACACTTTGAATGTGTCCTTGGTTTCTGGCATAGTGGCTCAGGCTCTTCTTGTACTTTTCTTCCCATGACCATTTTAGCAAAAAAAACTGACTATTTTTTATGTTTATATGAAAAAAAACATTGTGCCCATAATTTGTGGCAGGTCAGTCCAAAAATAAGCTTAATGTAATACAAATACATTGACCCAGCAATTAGGTGTAACTATCAGAAGAAAGATGTTCACAACCATATCCTGACTTCATGTTTCACCCCATAGATGAGAAATAAACACACAAAGAGGACAGAAAGGAAAATCAACAGAACTCCCAAGCTATATTTAAGACATACTGATATGTACTAATGGTCAGAGAAAAAGTAGAGAAATACCAGTGCCACTACATACAAATAAAAAGCTTGAATTTCAAGAACATATTAAATGTCATTCCATAGCATATATAAAATAGGCTACAAAATTTATAATAGAAACTAACTTTTTAACTTACAAAAATGCTATAATTTAATATCTGAGGGAAATATTAATAGTGCTAGCTGAATATTGGTTTGGTTGTAGCTAAAATCATATGGTAGCAATACAATAAAAATCTGACATGTTGAACCAAGGCGAATATCTAATATTATGTATAATATAAGACCAGTGCATTGAAAATAAGTGTTTTCTACAACTGAACACCAATAGTTAGATTTCCAGAATTTATCATAAATGTCAGAAACTAGAACAATCCCCTGACAATTTAGTAAATCCAGAGCTTGTATATGCATAGTCTTTGAAAAAATATAAGAGCATCAATGAGAATTTTGGTAATATTTGAGTCTGTTTATCATACTGGGGCTTCAACATTAAAAAGTCTCTCAAAAGAGCACAAGCATCCTACAAAGGTTACGTGAAC
>NW_007746048.1:0-7721 GCF_000696425.1 Galeopterus variegatus
CCCACCCCCCCCCCCCCCCAGCATCCCAGGGGTGGGGGGGTCATGGATCAGAGCCACTCATCCTTTATACTTAAGTACATAACCCAGGACACCTGGGTGCACTTACGCAATTACAATAGAAAACCAAGGAACACCTGGGCGCATGTGCATATTTACATCTAAATGCTCAGCAAGATTCTGAACATCTGAAGGTCCCTATTTTCCTATATTTTCTCAGCACCTGGGATTTCATATGCTTAGTAAGCATTTTTCCAGACTGTCCCACCAACCAATCCAACAACTGAACAAATCTGAACTTCCACTTAGCTTCTCTGTTATTGATATTCAATAGCCTTCTTTGACATCACAGCTTCCTTTCATTCCAAATTCAATTACTTGGTAGGCCCTGTTGATTATTCTGCTACAACAGTGTTTGTGGCAATCATTTTCTTTTCAGTTTCATTGACCTACGTCAAGTCCTTGTAATTTTCCCCTGGATTTCTGCAATAGCTACTTACCTAAGTGGATTTCCTGGTTTTAGTCTTTCCCTTCCCCGAAATAGCCTAGATCAGTGTTCCTTAATTTTTATCCCCAGGACTACGGTTGCCAGATAAAATATGAATAATTCTTTAAATATGTTGAACACAACATTTGAAACAACTTATACTAAAAAATTATTCGTTGTTTATTCAAAATTCAAATTGAACTGGCCTACCTGTATTTTTATTGGCTAAATCTGGCAACCCTATCTCAAGACACAACTTTGGTACATCTGCAGACTACCAGTATAAGTAATTAAAAGAATGGTTTACCATAATGGTTAAGATAACAAGAAAACTTGTAATAGTTTAAAAATTAATAGTAATAGTAACTGCTTAATATTGGTAAGCTGAAAACATGTGCATGAAAACATGTAGGTCAGCCTTCATAATCAACTGATTTCTTAATTTTTATTTCTACTAAAATTAGAAAATCTGAATTTACAATGCATGTGTCAGATATGGCAAGGAACACTTGTTGGCTATCAGATAATTCTGAATAGTTGGAGCTAACATCTATCATCATGGAGTTTTTCTAATTGAAGACAGCTTTCAGTAGTTTGTCAAATTCTAAGTGGAAAAGAATTCTAAACCTAAAAGTTGAAATATTTCTACTTGGAAAAGAGCAGGAATTGTATTCAGTTGTATTAGTTGCATTCAGCTCTGGGAAATATTTTTCCCATTCTGTTGCAATATTTGGATATGTTTCAATAATGTGTCATTCATTTTTTTCTCTGATGAAGAAAAAATTATCATGTGTTGGGAAATAATAAACTCTTGGCAGTCAAGGCATTTGCATTGCGGTCTGGTTTTCTTACAAAATTCTGATACTTTTTCTTAACATTAAAAATCATGGCTTTGCAATCCACCATCTGGGGTGGAACTGCCACCAAGATGCGGATTTTCATAAAACCCTTATGAGGAAGACCATCACTCTTGAGGTTTAACCCTCCAATATCACAGAAAATGTAAAGGCCTTCCACAGGGCAATAAAGGAATTCCTCCTGATCAGCAAAAGACTGATCTTTGGGGCAAGCAACTGAGAGATGGATGTACTTTGACTACGAGGACAAAATTCAAAAGGAGTCCACTCTTCATCTTGTGTTGAGACTTTGTCGTGATACTAACAAAAGGAAGAAGTCTTACACCATTCCCAAGAATAACAAGCATAAGAGAAAGAAGGTTAAGCTGGCTATCCTGAAATACTATAAGGTGGATAAGAATGGCAAAATTAGTCACCCTCATTAAGAATGCCCTTCAGATGAATGTGGTGCTGGAACTTTTAAGGCCAGCCACTTTGACAGACATTATTGTAGCAAATATCATCTGACCTATTGCTTCAACAAACAGAAGACAAGTAATTGCGTATGGGTTAATAAAAGACATGCGCTAACAACAACAACAACAAAATCATGGCATTTAAAACTTGAAATAATAAGTTCAGGTGAATGAGAATATTGCCTGGACAAGCCATTTGAGCAAGTCAACTTGGAATAATAAAAACAGTTTCTGTTAGTATTACCTATATCATAAAGTAGGGATTTTTACTTGAGCCCTAGTTAAAAAATTTGTGACAGCATCTTCCCTATTACTGACCTCAATACTTCATTGTTGAAAAAGCACCTATTTACCATTTCTTAAAGAATATGCTTACTGGCTATTATTTTATTGTATTTATGGATTGTACTAATTTGTTTTTATGTTGAATCAAAGTCAGGAGAAATATTTTTTGACCACCGACTATTCTCTAAGGAAAACAGAAAGTGGAATGACATCCTGCTTATCGTAAGAACAATGTCCTCTCTGCATCCAAAGCTACAACTCCATCAGTTCTGGTCCCAAGATATCTTTTTCAGACTGTCTCATACCTCATAAAATAATTTTTATCTACATGAAAAATGTCTTCTGTAACTTGAATTTTTAATGATAAACCAAACAGGAAGTTTCTCGGTGTCAAGCTAGGGCTAGGGCTCACAGCCCCCTCAAGCCTGTTATACAGAATGGGTCACAAACCCTTCACATGCAGGTTCATGAGCTAGGTAGTAGGAAAAGATCCTGGGAGCCTTGGGTAAAAATTTAGTAGGCTTTACTCAGAGCTAGGAGCAGCTGTCCTAGTGGCCTCCTGGAGTGTCCCAAGGAGCAGGCAGGAGGCAGGCACTGTGTATCAGAGCTGTTAGTCCTTTATACTTAGGTCCAAAACCCAGGACACCTAGGTGCTCATACGCAATTATTAGATAGTAACCAAGGAACACCTGGGAGCACGTGGATATTTACATAAAATGCTCAGCAAGATTCTGAACATCTGAGGGGCCCTGACCATTTTCCTATAATTTCACAGTGGGCATTTATCTTTATGTGCTATATATATGCTGTAAGCTGATTCATATTGTGTATGTCAGTGGTGTCTACTCTTAAGGCAAACATCTGTTAGGTACAGAGCTGATATCGCCATTTCATGTTGTATACCATGATTCTGTATCTTTGATAAAGAATTTTGCCAACAGCTTGTTATACTTTCTTCAAGCAAAATATTTATTAATTTTATAGCTAGTTGTATAATCATCTCTGTAACAACATTACTTCTACCAATTTTTTTCTATGAGGGATGTAACTTGGTATCTTTTATCCACAAAATTCATCCATGTCATACTGGAAAACATTATTTTGCATTTATTGTGAAAAAATACACTTTACTTGACAGAGGAGTTATTGCATTTTGTTAAAGAATTTCTTGAAAACTTCAATAGCTTTCCAAGTCACTGACAAAATTTCTTTTTTTTTTTTTTTGCTTTTTATTTTTTAAATTTTTATTGAATCAAAATTGATTATACATATTTTGGGGGTTCAACATTGAGATATGTTGATCAAATCAATATTATTAGCACATATATTGTTACAAACTGTAATTATTCTTTGTGCTCCTTGTCCAGTCCCTCCTCATCCCCCTTTCTCTCCTCCTTCCCCCTCTAATCACCCTAGATTTCATCTCTCCCTCTGAAAGAATAATGGTTACTCTGTTGATTTGCTGCCCAAATGATCTGTCCAATGCTGAGAGGCATGATCAGGTCCCCCAATACTATCATAGAGCAGATGTCTCTTCCGTCACTATAAAATGGGCTCTGTGGAGACAGACATCCTCCTCCTTTCTTTATCTCTGCTGGTGACTCTCCTTGTGTCAACTCACTCCAGTGGCTGGTGAGCCATCTGCGTGGTGGTTGTGGCATTTAGCCACCTTTGTGGCAGCCATGGTTATTGTGGTGGCTATGGTGGGCCACCCACATGGGGGAGATGTTTTTGGCCTGCTCTCTGGTGCTGGCAGTGTGCCTGGTTGTGGAGAATGTCCAATCCCTGATTCCATGCCCCAGATGGCCGAGTGGGTCCCAGGGTACTGGCACTGTGTGCCTGGTTGTGGGAGGGGGTCCAGTCCCCTTCTTCATACCCCAGATCCCCGGGCAGGCCCCAAGGCGCTGGCGCGAGGTGCCTGGTTGTGGGAAGGGGGCTCCCATCCCCTTCTCCATGCCTTGGGTCCATGGGCAGACCCAAGGCACTGGTGTGGTGTGCCTGGTGGTAGGAGGGGGATCCGGTCCCCTTCTCTGTGCCCTGGGTCCCTAGGCAGGGCCCTGATGCACTGTCCCAGAGGGCCTGGTTGTGGGAGGGGAGGGTCCAGTCCCCAGCTCCTTACCCTGGATCCCTAGGTGGGCCCCAAGGAGCTGGCATAGTGTGCCTGGTTGTGGGAGGGGGATCTGGTCCCCTTCTCCATGCCCCAGGTCCCAGGGTGGGCCCCAAATCGCTGGTGTGGTGTGCCTGGTTGTGGGAGGGGGGTCTGTTCCCCTTCTCCATTCCCCAAGTCCCCAGATGGGACCTGAAGTGCTGGTGAGGTGTGCCTAGTTGTGGAAGGGAGTCTTGGTCCTCTTCTCCATGCCTTGGACCCTTGGGTGAGTCCCAAGGCACTGGCGTGGTGTGCCCGGTTGTGGGAGGGGTGTCTGGTCCCCTTCTCCTTGCCTCGGGCCCCCAGGTGGGGCCCTGAGGCACTGTAATGGTGTGCCTGGTTATGGGAAGGGGGTCTGGTCCCTGGCTGCTAGCCCCGGGTCCATGGGCGGGCCCCTAGGCATTGGTGGTGTGCCTGTATATGGGAGTGGAGTCTGGTTCCTGGCTCCAATCTTCGGGTTCCTGGGTTGGCCCCGAGGTGCTGTTGGTGTGAGTGGTTATGAGTGGGAGTCCTGCCCCTGGCTCCAAGCCTCATGTCCCCTGGTGGACCCCAAGGCATTCATGGTGTGCCTGGGCCGGAACTAAGTTTTTGTCCTTTGCTTGCTTCTAACCCGGGGGAACTTCCTGTGGGAACCAGTACTTGAGCTGTGTGGTTGAGGTAAATTGCTGCTTTGCTGCTGTTTCCCTAGGGAAGACTTTTTGTGCAGCTCAGAGTTTAATGGTTGACCTTATAGGTACTTCCAGCTCTCCAGATACTCAGTGCACCTGGGTTGTATAGAAGCTCTGATCTGAGCCTGAGTTTTTTCATCAAACTGCACCTCATGAAATTTTGCATTCCTGACCAGTCTCCTCTTAGTGGTCCTGCACTGATTGGGGGGTGGATTGGCTGTCCTTGCTGTGTCCCAGTGTTCTCCTGGTGGGCTCATCTCCCCCACTGCCCATGCTCCAAACACTTCCTATGGGACGGGTCCTGCACTGGTCCCCTGTGATGACCTACCAGCCTCTGAGTGGCTCCCTTTTTTCAGCTCTTCTGGCTTCTTGCTCCTGCGTGGGTCCATGAGAACCCTGTTAGTGGTCTTGCTGTCCTAGGGGCCAGCAAAGTCCTCTTCTCCCCTTTTGCCTTCAAGTAATTCCATCTAAAGGGCACAGCTGTGGCTTCTGCCAGCTCCTGCTCCAGGTGCTCCAGCATTAAAGTGGCTGTGGCCCGAAACGCTGAGAGCAGTTTTTTCTCTCTCTTCGTGGTTTCTCCCGCCTTCATGAGTTCCATAGGTCTCTCCTCCTCTTCACCGGAGCTCCAGCGGCCCCACCTTGATTGATGTTACATTTTTATAGTTGTAAATTCGTTGATTTGTGGGAGAGAGTGACGCTGGGGACCATTTATTCCTCCATCTTGACTGGAAGTCCCCTGACAAAATTTCTTACTAGTGAAGTGCAGTGGGCAGGGGACGAATGAATGTATTGCTGGCCCAATAAAATCCAATTTTTATATATTCATAATTGTACTTTCTATTTACATTTTAATTTCTTGGCTACTTGCATGAATTTACCACATTTAAAGACAATTTACATTCTATACCTGCTCTGGGGTCTTGTTTAATATTAAGCTACCTTTACTACATAACTTTGAATTGAACTACTTGTTACATTTTCATCACTACGTTTTATGCTTTAATGTATTTCTTTTTATTTTTTAAACTTTCTTGAGCTTTCTTTTTTTTCTTTAATTGTGGTAAAAAAAAAATCTACCCTCTCAATGTACTTATTTTGAGTGGATTATTTTTTCTTTTTGGTGAATTAGAAATATAAAACAACTGGGCTGGCCAGTTGGCTCAGTTGGTTAGAGCATTGTGCTGGTAACACCAAGGTCCGGGGTTCCATCCCTATGCTGGCCAGCTGCAAAAATACATATATATTTTTATATATTAACAAAATGGTAACAAAGAAAGATGAAATTTTAACAAATGTAAAGAATAATAACACAAATTATGTTAAAATGCCTTGGCTGTTAAATGAATAATGTAATCAATACAGATAAATGAAGAGAGAGGAGATAAATGAATCAATGTAATCTTTGTAGTACACATACAACCTCTAAGAATGCACAGATGCCCGATAGCCTAATCGGATTTTTTTTTTTTTCCTTTTTGTCTTTTTTCGGGACCGGCAACTGATCGCAACCCTCAGTGTCCCGCCGGTACCGGACCGGCAACGGATCGCAACCCTCGGTGTTGCGCCCGCACCTCGCTCAGCCAGTGAGCAGCCGGTCTGTATGTGGGATCCGAACCCTGGGCGGGAGTGCCGGCGCTCCCAAGCGGCGCACTGTAGCAGTGTGCCACCGGGCCGCCCGTAATCGGATTTTTGTTAATTTTTTATTCTTTTTTGCGACTGGCCAGTACAGGGATCCAACAGAGGACCTTGGTGTTATCAGCATCACGTTCTAATCAACTGCACTAAGTGGCCAACCCTAAAATTCTAATGAAATTTATATTAAACAATCTGTGAAAGATATGTGAAAAAGTAGTACCTTGTAGTGCTAAAACTGTAGTGCTAAAACAGGGGGATAAGTGGAATGGATTTCCAGAGTCAGACTCTTTCAGTTTGCCTCCCAAACCACTGTTTACTTGCTGGATGTCCCTTGCTTAACTTCTTTGCTTCTATTTCCTTATCTGCCAAATGGAGATAAAAGTAGAATTTACCTCACAGTATTGTGAGGATTTAATGAACAAATACGGAAAATATAAAGCATTTTGGACAGTGTCTGGCCCTAAGTGCTCAATGCTTTCTATTATTAGAAAATAAATCTGTGCAGTCATCTTATCACTTCCCTCCTAAAAATCCGTCACTATGTCCCTGTCATTGACCAAAGGAAGTTTCCCCACTCTTAATCAAAATACTCTTCATCCACTGCCTCCAGTTTTGGCTGTCAGCATTTCCCTTACCAGACCGTAAACGCCCAGATCCTTTTACACTACTAGCTCCATAGCATGCATTCAAAATTAGTTCTGAACTTTTTACACCATGGACAAAGGGAAAAAAAAAAAAAAAAAACTCTAGAAAGGATTACAAATCAAGTGTAAGTATTAGAGCACCTAAAGAGGATTTACAAAATAAATCGTCTGCAGGGCAACCACCCGACGAATCCACCACCAAGCAAAGTTTTTTGGTAAAATGCCATTTTAATTTCTTTTCACTAACGTCACTCGGTCACTGACCTCTTACGCAAAGGAGGGATTAAGGAGACAGCTGGACTTCTTTCTCGCCTTCCCTCCACTGGACCTGCTGGCTCAGTGACCAAACGTGCCCCTGGCTGATTTGGCGTTTCCATTGGTTAGTTTTCCCGAGGAGGCTGGCAGTAGATTTACCCCGCCCACCCTATGGGCGGGGCCTCTACGCCACAGGGGCTAGGGATGGTGGGGGTTGCTTCAGCCGCCATCTTGGATTCCGTGGTAGCGGTGGCGGCCGTAGGGCGCCGCTTCTGGAGAGTGGCTCTTCCCT
>NW_007746048.1:13257-14005 GCF_000696425.1 Galeopterus variegatus
GAGAAAGTCCCGTTTTCCTGCCCCCAGCACACATCCTGCCCTCTGAGTTCTAATGCTTTGTCTGCACAGAACATCTAATCATACCCAGAACATCTCATCAAACTCGAGGTTGATCATTCAGTTCACATGAGTGAGATAAATTCTGGAATTAATTTGGCTGCCGATGTTCTTATGCATTTGTTTTTGGATTTTTATAACAACTCTCATTCTAATGCAAGATATACAGACAAGACAGAAGAGGTGCTTCCCAGGATAAATCAGCCTAAAGGAAATGCAATAATATTGTCTTATTGGACCTATGTATTAGACTGTCAGAAGAATTCAGGGGCTGAGCGGAGGAATGTTTGAAGGGATGTGTAGTTTGTCAAAGTAGACACTTGTGTTCTTTTAGGATAATTCTTAGGAATGATTCAAAAAAGTAGGAATGGATGGGAGGGAGAAAGATAGTACTGATTAATGTAAGTGAAACTCATGTACTTTTTTGTGGGCTTAAGACTTGCAGAACTGAACTACAAAACTAATTGCACACATGATACTTTTGTTAACTAGCAGTTACTAAGTTTCCAAAACCCCATGACAATTCTTTTTTTTTTGTCTTTTTTCGTGACTGGCAAGGATCGCAACCCTCAGTGTCGTGCCCGTACCGAACTGGGACCGGGACCGGCAACGGGATCGCAACCCTCGGCATCGCGCCCACACCTCACTCAGCGAGTGAGCGGCCAGTCCATATGTGGGATCCGAACCCTCG
>NW_007746049.1:0-1265 GCF_000696425.1 Galeopterus variegatus
AAAGAGTTGGCTGTTAGAGCTTCTTATTTTTACAAAAACAAAGTGGAATAACGTATCAAGAAAAATCTAGGAATTCTGTCACTAGAGAAAAATGAGAGCATGTTTGAGGGCAACTAAGAGTATGTGTTCCACCATCTGTCTTAACCATCCACATCATTTCACCTCTGAATCAGTACATTCCACTTACTCTGTCCTTTCAATTCTTTGAACACCCTCACGATCAAACACTTTTATTTTGGCTTTGANAAAAGCATGTATTTCAATAATACTTCTTTCCAAATTTACTAGTTTACCTTTTTTTTTTTTTTGCAAAAAAGCATGTTTAAAACTTGAAATGTAAAAATAAATAAATAAGAAAATACATTAATTTTTAATGACAAGCCACAAAGTACCATCATTTGTACTCCCACATCTTAAATTAAAACACTTCTTAAATTAATTGGTGCTGAATTAATTAATGTGATGAAAAATTAATTCCGTACTCATACTATCTACTTTTTCCTTAACTATCTAAATTTTTATTTTCTTTCTACTGTTTATTCCACCCCCAAAATATATCATTAATATTCTTGTTTATCATACTTTCTTGATTCATTTCTTACTCATAAAGAATGTGTTAAATGGCTAACATATGCCAGACACTGGGGAGGTTTGAGTACACAGTGGTGAGGAAAATAAGCATTTTTTTTTCTTGCCTTCATGATGCTTACAGATTAGTAGTGGAAGGAACAAGGGGACATTATTTAGAAGGAACACTTTTTCCCTACCCTTCCTGTTTCCATAGCATTGAGGTTCTTTTTCCATTCTTTATGTGCTTGGTGAATTTAGGAAAAGACCTGAGTATGTTTCACTTGTTCCCTTTCTCTCTTCTTTCTAAGATTTTATTACCTAAAACAACCTCAGAATTTCTGCTTCTATTGTAGTCAGTTTTGTAGGGGTAGATCCTCAATGGACAATCCCATAATAGTCTAGTGTTGCCTACGTCTATATGAGTAGTTCTATCTAATTTAGGAACAAAATGTTAGCATGCTCTCTTGTCCATGGACCAAACTTGCCATCTCCATCTAGCATTTATCAGCTGACATTTTTATATTCATCTGTCTTCTGCACTTATCTCTCAATTGGTTCTATACTGGAAAGAGAAAAAGTTGCATTAATTATTTGTGTATTTCAACTACATATCTTCTACTGTATAAACTATGAATTTTAAGAAATATTCAAGAAGTAAAGCTTGTGGAAAAAAATAAATAGGCAAGTTTGGATAG
>NW_007746049.1:1877-11113 GCF_000696425.1 Galeopterus variegatus
TGTATTTCAACTACATATCTTCTACTGTATAAACTATGAATTTTAAGAAATATTCAAGAAGTAAAGCTTGTGGAAAAAAATAAATAGGCAAGTTTGGATAGAATTGGTCATTAGATTTTCAAAAGCAGGTGAATCGTATGTGGCCTTTATAACATGAGCCTACATAGAACTTTAGTAAGACAGTTGCCATTGGACTTCAAAATATGCACGGAGGTGACAAGGATTAGATATATCCTCAATAAAGGCTCACCTTGAACCAAGTAGAACTCCAGTAATAATTTTTTTCACTCTTTTTCAGCCAGTGCTACAAACCAGATCAGGATTTAAAAAATTTTTAAAGGCAGCTGTCTTCTCTATGTGATCCAAATGCCTGGTAAGTGACTAGTTTTTAATTGTTAAAGCTTAATATGGGGTATGCAGTACAACAGCAGTGTCTTCAGAGTCTACTTTGAATGTCAGTGCCTACTCTGCTCAACCAGGAGCAGCGATTTTGTTTTCAAATTGACAAGCAAACTTACGAAGCACAGTAGGCTGCATCAGTGTCAAGTTTATTTACCATCAATATAAGAAACAGGACAGGAAACAAACAATATGCATGGTGAAAGCAGAGTGAAGGTCAGAGAGCAGCTTCTGAATACCCCAAGTCACTCCACATTTAGAACGTGCATTACGAGAAAGCAGGGTGAGTGAGCATGCACCAATATCAATTCCAAGGTCTCTTTAGCTTTTATACTTTGCTAGTCATGTAGCCTCCTCAAAGGTCTCTCCCAAATTCCAGAACAGCTACATCTCACCAATTACATTTCTCATCAAAAGCAGGTTATCAGTAAACAATACTGACAAGAAACACACATCTTCATTTCAAAACACAGCATTTAACTTGAATACAGTATATTTCTACAACTTTTTGAGTTATGGTTGCAAGAAGGCTTTGAACTAAAGTTTATTAGTACATAATGTTTAAATATGACCTAAGATTTCAAAAATCAAAATTGTGGTACACTGACAAATGAATTGTAGATATTTATTATTATTTGAATGAGAACAGCTGTTATAAAAATATACCATCAAAGAGGCACAAATTAAAAATAAAACAAAACAACAACATCAAAAATTACTCAATGAATTATTAAGTCCAAAGCGGGTGGAAGAGACAGTAATATGCTTGTGACTAGATCACTATATTTCTGGGTAACAAGTATTTTGTTGTTATTGTTTTTCATGGAAAAAAGAACTGTAGTAACTCGAAAATGTGCTTTAGTATTACTATCAGAAGAAAAGCATTGACATATAAAAACAAAATAAAGGATGACAGTGTAGTTAGGTTGAATAAAGAAAGAGATTTCCCCAGGGGGAAGATTCAGATCTTGTAGGACAGGCTAAATATACTTGAAGGAGAAATGAAATCTAAAAGCCAGATAAAGTAGATTTTTTTAAAAGTATAAATGTACTAAGTCTAATTATTCTTAAAACAGGCCTTAAAAAAGTTGGAGACACTTTAGTTATTAGATCACAGTGATGACTAACCCATATCTGACAGGGCAGACGAAGATCATACAAAGAAAACTGGAAAGACCCTCAGAGGAAGCCAATATTCTGGAAACTTTTGAGAAATGACCTTTTAAAGCTGTGGACAGAGTCCATTCAAAGAGCAATTGAGGAGCCACTTCAGAAAGATTAAAAGAGCTATTCTAAGATGTTAATGTATAAAGTACAAACTACTCCCAAAAAGGTCTGAATAAGTTTGAAGGTGACATCGTTATTACAGACAGGGGAATATGTTCTTTGACAGAACATATCTCAAAATGCATGGATTTGAGGGTCTAATTAAAGGCAAAGCAAAGAGGAAATGAATGAAAGGGAAGATGTACAAAGACAATCAGATGGAAAACAAAACTGGATTTGAAGATTAATTAATGGGAAATATAGTCCAAGTGGGATTATTCAACTCCAAATGCTAAAGGTGTGAAATTTTTAGAATTTTTGAGACATACAGAATTTATTCATTTGCTAGCTCTAATTATGGGAAAAACAAGAAGACAAAAGCTAGAGATCATGTTAAAAAGGCAAATGTTTGGGTCAGAAAGCAAATAAAAACTAAAATGGAAACAAAATACACTCAATTTGAACAAATACACTAACAAACATGTTACAAAAGGAAAGTTCATTTAACTTTAAAAAGGTTAAGCTATTACAAATATAACAGAACCTTCCTTAAAAAAGAAAAAAAAGTGAAAAAAAAAAAAACCCCAATAATTACTAGAGTCTTATCTTACTCCACAACTGAGGTAAAAGGATTACAGAAATTTTACTCCAACCCTAGAAATTCAAAAATAGAGATTATGCCTTCAGGAGCATTTGGTAGAACAGTTGGTTCAAAACAGAATTGAGATGTACAGGCTTCAGAAACAGAACAGTAGCTTCAGTTTCCTTGAAATAAAGGTGGGGCTTCAGAGGATGAAGAGATCTACCCTAGAAGCAACTTCATTGGTTTAAGTAATTTCATAACAAAAGGCAAGATTCCAAAGCAGCAGCTACTATGCTATAGAATTTTAAAATGTCCATTTAAGAGAGAGAGTATATAACACTAGATAGAGCCCACACTCAAAATACCACCAGGGCACCAAAAACATCAGGTTCAAAGGGGAATGAAAATTGTAAAATTTAACTTATGATGGATGAGAAAGAAGATATTGGGCTTACCACCATTGCCTGTTCTTTGTTACAAGAGAAAACCTCATTTAAGTGACAGTTACTCTCTAAGACAAGGGGCAATACTTCTAGATGGTCCCTGTCTCTATTTGGGGAAACTGACAACATTAACCTCTTTTGGGGGCATTTCTTCCAATTTAGGTTGTGAAAGCTGGACAATTAGCAGCGACCTAACTGGTGAACTAAACAAGTACAATTTTTTTTTTCATCTAGCCTTGTCTTAGAAACCTTTGAGTTTCTGTTATATTTTCAGCATTGCTAAATATTGACCACTGATAACCATGATTTTCATTAGAGGAGAGTTTTAGAGACTGGGGATTGACTTTTTTATTAATTTGTTAAATGTAAGCCTAGTGCTATGGGCATCCGGTGAGGCTCATGCACTGTTCTGAATTTTGAAAAGTAAAGCACAGGAGACTTTGTATGTGCAGATTTAACGCTCCAGCGGAAGACGGCACGGCCGCTGGAAGCGCTTTTATCCCTCCCAAGCATCGAGATTATCTACCACTAAAAACAAACAACAAGAAATTGGAATTTAATGTATGTAGAATCCTTTTATTTCATACTTTAGTTTATTTGGACTAGTCAAATTTTAATGTCTCCCCAAGATATAACAGGTATCGTTTATAGTCAATTTGGGACCATCTCTGTAATAATTTTATCGGGACTTTTTGATGTTGCTATTTAATCTCATTACAAAACCTTCACTAAATCATTTTGGACAATGTATCAGGGTGTAATTTGGGACTGAATGTGGAATAAGAAATGGATTTTTAGATTAAAATACTAAAACTGTGCCCCTAATAATTATTTAGGTACTGGTTGCTAACCAGTGAGAGAAATTTCTTCAGTCAGAAACAACATTGGAACCACTCAAATCACACTCTCTCAGTTGTCTTACACCCCAGCAAACCCCTCCTTCTAAGATGCCTTTCATTACCCTTCCCTGGTCTGTGGTGCATTTTCTCCCAGTACCTCTAATTTACATTCCCTTATAAATGTTTTACATTGCAGCTGTGGGCCTAAATTTGTTGTTTCAGAATAAAGCACATGTGGGAGGTGGATTGACTTTAATCATATTTTAAAATATGTTTAGGAAGAAAAGATGGAACTGAAAACAACAACTCAGGTTATTATATTATTTTCATTTTAATTATATTCATAGAGTAAAATACATCATGACAGTATGCTGTTAACATAGTAAATAATGAAGGCATTTTATAATAATCACCAAATTATGTGGCAGTTGTCAAAAACTTATAATAATTTGTTAAGCTAAGAAATTTAACTTGTTTAATCTTTTTAATCATATATTTATGCTGTTTGGCATAATTTCTGAATTTACTCATTTTCAGAGTAGATAATTTGAAAGGTCAAAATTAAAAGGATGGTATCTAATTTGTTTAAATCACACTTACATTTTAAGTAGGTCATGTGTGTAGAGCCTTGACTATACAAAGCATTTTCAAACAAATGTAGCCATTAATCTCATGCATCTTTGTAAAATGGTTGGATATTTTTACCTTTTTGATAAAAAATGAGCACATTGAGAGCCAGTGAATTTAAGGAACTTGCCAAGCCCTCCTTGTTAATCAATGGTGAAGCCAATATTAGGAATCTAGTCTTACGATTTCAAAAAGTAGATTTACAGTTAGGTAAATGTGTGATAAGTGTCTAGCTTCTTTTTATAATATTTAAGCTGTTATTGATAATGGATCATATGTATATTTGAGGTTTACATTATGTCATGGGATACAAATATATAATAAAATGATTACTATAATGAAGTATATTAACATATCTATCATCTCACATAGTCACATTTTTGGTGATAAAATCTGCTTATTTTTATAAATGATAATAAAAAATCATTAATGATATCATCTATGGGAAGATTTGAAACATAAGTTTAGGTATTTACCATGTTAGTAACGAGATATTCACACTCCAGAGACAATGACCTTCCAAAATGTGAAAGATGTTAAAGGTCAATCACCTCAAACACTCACAACAAAAATCCCTCAATAACACTCCATTTTGCTTAGAATAAACTTTAAGCCCCTTAATAATACCTCTAGAACTCTTTATTTTCAGACCTCTATTTATTTTTATGAGTTAGACTTAGCTTTAGCATATAAAACAGAAAATTTCACACCGGCAGTGTCTTAACAAAAGAGAAAGTATTAATCTCTCACATAAATATTCAGAGTGGACATGACAGACGTGAACTTACCAGCAACTCCTGCTTCTTCTAGCACACCCCTTGACATTTCTTGTCAGTGACCCTCAGCCTCAAAGAGTTGGCTGTTAGAGCTTCTTATTTTTACAAAAACAAAGTGGAATAACGTATCAAGAGAAATCTAGGAATTCTGTCACTAGAGAAAAATGAGAGCATATTTGAGGGCAACTAAGAGTATGTGTTCCACCATCTGTCTTAACCATCCACATCATTTCACCTCTGAATCAGTACATTCCACCTACTCTGTCCTTTCAATTCTTTGAACACCCTCACGATCAAACACTTTTATTTTGGCTTTGACTTTTCCAGGTCTTCCTGAAAACACATCCCAGAGATATAAACATGTCTTGTTCTTATTCATCTTTTCAATATCAGCACAAGTACCATACATTGATGTTTTTCATATCATTTATTTACATACATACAAACACACACACACACACACACACACACACACACACACACACACACATATATTTTTTTTTGGTGGCTGGCAGGTAGAAGAATCAATCCCTGGACCTTGGTGTTATTAGCATCACACTCTAACTACTGAACTAACTGACCAGCCCCATTTTTTATATATTTTATTTTTGATATTTAATAATCTTATGTAATACACCACTTCATCACACTATCATTCAATTTTATGGGCGCCCTCTTTTTGTTTTTTAGAGCATTTATTAATTATAGATTCAACCAATAGAAAAGATATAGGTATAGGTAATAATATATCACGTTAGATGTAGAGATAGACGCAGACATAGATATAGCTATAGCTTCATTTCTCTATAAATGGAGACCTGGACATAGTATAGACGTAGTTATAAGTATGTTTATGTAAACATTGACTATTAGAGCTAAAGTAAATTTTGAAGATGATGTGATCCATTCTAGCTCTCTTTTGCTAAATGATTTTGAGTAAAAATAGATAATATTCAACTGTAGTCACACAAACATACACACACACACACACACACACACAAATGCTTATACACTACTTACAGTATCAGCTTTTTTCACCAGCACCCCAACCCCAATTCCCAGAGGGCAATGTAAAGAGGGCAAGATGATACCTGAACATGCGGTAAATTGTATACAGAAAGGAATCCCAAGCTTAGGGAATCTGAATCTTTTATATTAAACAGTAAGCATGGCTACACTTTACTCTGGAGGGAGACATTTTCTTTATTATACTGTACAATTATTATGCCTTCACTTTATTCCAGAGGGCTTTCTTCCCAGGCTGTTTGCTATACTAACATCCTTGAAAAAATAATCTGTAACAAAGAGCTATCAAAGTCTCATCCATATGATGTAGCAGAAATATGAGAGACCCACAGAGAATTATCTCACATCAGGATGCAAAGAGACTTAGTAAATCATTAAAAGACAAATATAATGCATTAAAATAAATCAAATAAATGAACCTGGAAAATATCTAAATTTAGAGACTTTAATAAAAAACTTGAAAGAGTGAAAGAAAATGTAACCAATGACACGGAATTAATGGTCAAATACTTCCTGTATAGAAACCAAAGTAGGAGACAGTTTAAAACATTAGCAGACATTCATTTATTTGTTTACCTAAGACCCCCATTGCCACTAGGAATTTTAACCCTTTTCCTCTTATCTTTCACTGTAGCCATATGCCAATCAAGAAAGCTGCCATGTTCTTATATGACTCCTCACCACCTGTGTATAGGTAATAGCTTTGAGCATGAGAATCTAACTCAAGTTAGAACAATCATTCCTTCCAAAACCCTCTCTTTGTAGCCATATGCCAATCAAGAAAGCTGCCATGTTCTTATATGACTCCTCACCACCTGTGTATAGGTAACAGCTTTGAGCATGAGAATCTAACTCAAGTTAGAACAATCATTCCTTCCAAAACCCTCTCTTTTAGCTGCACGAGGCTAACCAACAACAGAGAACTATTTATCACATAGAAGCACGCCCTGAAGTAATAATGAAGACCGACTGTGAGCATCTGGATTTGTCAGTTAGAAATTTATCAGTTCTACAGCGAAAGCTGCTTCATAGGAAATAGAGTGTGACTCCATTTTTGAATTTTGATTGCTGACAGCTTTCAGACCTCTTGCCTCCCCCTTCTCCACTTGCCCCATATCTGGGCAAATCACATCTTTGCAGACAGATAAGAAAAGTCCCATTGTCCCCCTCTTAGTGTCATAGAGAAATTTACAAACTTCAGCCCCATGCAGGAACACTGACCCCAGGACTACTACCTTCTAACCACTAAAAACCAAAGCCACTTGGACCTCCTATCACTCAGGCCAAAGGGAGTGCCTCGGTGCTTGCTCTCCTCTGCTCAGAAAGCCTCAAAAAGTATCATTCCAGACCCTGATGTGTATATGATGTCAGCAGTCTGGACATCTGGGTGGGGAGGTGATCTCATGCTTCTGGTAACCTGAGATACAGTAGAATATGCAAGCCATGTTACTAGGGTTTAAGGATAAATTAGGTTATGAAGAAGTAGAGACAGTAAAAAGAATTCTGGGAATATATCTTGAGGTGACAAATAGGAGAAATAGTGCAACATTTGTTGAAGGAGAAGACGTTTTACAGGAGTATGTTTTAAGACAAGGGAAATTATAAGGAAAAAACCTTCCTTAAAAAGTATTATAAAGGTTATTTCTGACGAGTGATATCTGATACATTATTTCTACCTAAAAATATATACAAAATGTACAAAACAAGTGATTTTTTTCCAATAGAATTCACTGTGGTAAGACTTACTCTATTGTGCCAGAAATAATCACTTGTAAAGTTTTACATGCTTAAAACCTAAAATGTAGCTATTTTTTGTCACTGTATTTTGGGGGTTTTGTTTGGTTGGTTGCTTGTTTGCCCATTTGCCTTTGTTCTATTTTTTGGATTTTAGGCAGTGTTCAAAAATACTCCATTTCTATGGTTTCCCTAGATATCTATTTCCAACATTTTATTTCATAAATTGAGTATTTCACAGGCATTTTGCACTCATTCAGCCACCGCATGTCTGCAGAGCTTTTCCATAAACTGACCTCTTTTGGAAATCAGTGGGAATTAAGCGTCTATAGTGCAGCTGCAGGGGTGTGAAAGTGTATAAAGTTTAGTTGATCATAATTTTCACAATCCTTCTTTTCCATTCACAGGGGAAATTTTTCTAAATTGACTTTCCTTGTAGAATCGTCATCTGAATTGACACCTGGATAAAGATCACATTAAAAGAAAATAATGAATGGGCTCATTTGTGATTGTTGGTAATAGAATCCTATAGTCAGTTATATTTCTATTCTTGAAAGAAAAGAAAAATGAACTCTTTGGTGTATTATTTTGAAATGATGATAATGATATTGTATTATGCACTTTTCAGATTAAAGAACAATCAAAATAATCTTAAATAAAAATTCTTAAAAACATAGTAAGAAGCTTGTTTATGAAGCCTATGACTTTATAGCTATAGAACAATTAAATATTATGAATGAATTGTTTTTCTTTGTCTATTTCAGATTATGTTTCCGTCCATCCTAGACTGTTTCTAAATAGAAGAATATTCGGGAACTGAAAAGAGGCAACTGATTAAATGTGTGGTTTTACAAATCTGATAAATCAGTGACAGAGGAAATATGATTATTGTTAAACAGAACTTGAAATCTAATGATGTAAATTATTCTTCAGAGATGATTAAATTATCTCTGAGATATAAGATTTTAAAATTAATTTGAAGTAAAAAATCCTAAAAGAAGTTTAATTGTTATAAACATATGCCAAAGTTGGTTTTTAATCACTTTTATCAGATAGGCAGGGTCTTAGGAGCAACAGATGCAAATTCAGAATGAAAAGTAACATATTTACATATAGAGACATGTTTGAGGTGAGAGCAATAAGTTCCTGGAAATTTGTTATAAACTATCTTTTAAAGGATGTTTAGACATCAATTAGAGGTTTAAAGATGACTTTTCTTGTCCCTCCAACTCATAGGTTATATGATTGCATAACATGAGTGTGTTCAGTTTGTCACTTTTGGGGGTGGGGAGGCAAGAGAGGAAAAAGAGAGAGGAAACTTACAGACAGACATAGAAAAAGAGAAAAGGACATTAATAATTATGTTTGAATAATTTGAGACAATTTGAAAATGAAAGCAATGAAAGAAAGTGTAGTATATATTGTACTTACTTTGAATAAGCCTTGATCAAGCTAGGAAATAAAATAAAACAAAACAGGATTTTTTTTTTCTTTTTGCCATTTGGGGTTTATCTATTTTCTTTGTGGTAGATTTTATCATTTG
>NW_007746049.1:11292-14004 GCF_000696425.1 Galeopterus variegatus
TTTTTTTTCTTTTTGCCATTTGGGGTTTATCTATTTTCTTTGTGGTAGATTTTATCATTTGTGGGAAAGTAGAAGAGCAACTTACTCCATGTAAAATGGGTACAACAGCCATTGCTCCTCCACAGGGTCTAGAGTAAATGCCCTGAGGGTTCCAGGATCCCAAACACTTTGCAGTGAACCTGGAAATAATGCTTATTAATAGCTCACGTTTTATAAGCACTCACCATGTGCTAAAACTTTCAATGGTTATTGCAGTGGCCCAGTTGAAACTTTAGGGAAACTGCAAGCTGGCCCTCCCCTGAAAAAGCTGTTGGTTTCCTTCTGTACATTATTGGAAGTAGGGGCCTGGGGGAAAAAGAAAAAAGAAAACTATAAGTAAATTGATAAATGCTTTCTGTTCTAAGTTGGGACTAGGCTGCTAATGAAATTGTAGAACTCTTCAGAGAATCGGGGCATTTATTAATTTTATTCCCAATCAAAACTGTCTAAAAAATAAACCAAGAGGAGCTTCAATCATAAATGGCCAAAAGCAAGTAGATTTTTTTTTTTACAAAGTAAGATACCCTCAACCTCCCCCTTGTCTACCCCACTGGTGGAGATACAAGCACAGAGGAACAAAACAGCCAGGTTTGTACAAAGCCTATCACTCAAATTACAAAGTAAGATACCCTCAACCTCCCCCTTGTCTACCCCACCGGTGGAGATACAAGCACAGAGGAACAAAACAGCCAGGTTTGTACAAAGCCTATCACTCAAATGATTCTGTTGATGTAAATAAAACACACTCTCCTGAAGAAAGCCACATCAGTGGAATGTCACTGTTGCAGACAGCTGTCTAGGTAATCCAAATGTTACAGTCCAAATGTATTTTGCTCAGGAATTCATTACTAAAACGGGGCAATAAACCAAAACACTAGAAAATCTGAACAATGCTGTAAAATAAAATGTCAGGCTTATTTTTATGTATATCTAAACAAAAGAAGTCACGAGGAAAGACAGGGAGTGCCATTGTTGAGTCCTAGCTGGGCATGTAAACCTATCGTCATCTAAAAAAATGGAGGCAGAAAATTAGCTGGAATGTAAGTGATTTTCCTTCAACTCAAATAGAAGAGCAGACTAGCCCAGGGGAGTCTGATTTGAGATGTAATATTTAAAAAATAGTATTTAAATTCTCAGGATTAAGCCATTTAAAAAAGTATTTAAAAAGCCAGGTCTCCAACTTCTAAACTAGAGACCTGAAATAGGATGACTAGAAAAATACCTCATTCTTCCAAAAAGTTGTAATGGAATGTGAAAGCATTGCACATTAAAGCTAACATTTAAATATATAATTGTTATATTTTGTTAACGTCCATCTAATAAAATTCAATGAAATATTTCAGGCTTATGAACTCAAGAAATACAGTTTGTCTCTTATAGACTGGGCAAAATAAATGTATGAATATTTAGTTTTTGCTTATTAGTCAATGATTCTTACGACAGGAGATTGTAATTGAAAAGTTCAAGAGTGGGTCTGAGAAGTCAGCATTTTAACGAGCCCCTGAGTAATTCTAAAGAAGTTTGTCCTCAGACTATATTTAAAGAAACACTGTTTGACCAACATCTCCCCAAATTTGCCAAGAGAATAGATCTTAAGTGTTCCCAGCACAGATACACACAAAGGTTACTATGAGGTGATGAACATGTTAATTATTTTTTGTAAGTTGTGGTGATTATTTCTCAGTACATAATTAAATATACGTGATTTTTATTTGTCAATTATATCTCAAGCTAAAAATAAAGTAAAAAATAACAAGAATTCAACTAACAATCAGTGTTTTATAATAAAGGGACAATGCAATAGCATGAAAAATTGTAATCCACAGATATTTCAAACTTTTTTCTTATGTAAAATCTCCCCAAATAAACTTTTTTTAATAAACTTTTTTTAATAAAGTAAAGAAAGTTTTTAAAAAGGAGCACTTTTATAGAGTTTAAATTTTTAGATTATAGCTGTTGTTCTTTTAACTTCACGAAACAGAAAACATTGTTTTTTCTCTGGAAATATTTCAAATACACACTTATCACATAATGGTCAACATATCACTTTAGATTTATTTATTATGCTTTTTCCATCCATTCTTTCAATAAATACATATTGAAAATCTACTGTGTTCCAAGGCACTGAGAGTTTTGTGATAAAAAAGAGAGAGGTAGTTACTTTTACACATCCTAAGCATAAAAGATAATTTAAAAGTAATAAGATAAAAAGATTAAAAGATAATAAATAACTATATAATTTCAGGTTTTACTAAGCATTACAAAGGCATAAAGCATAATAAGATGTGTGGGGGATATTTGAGATGGGAAAATCAGATAAGGAGCATCTGAGTAGAGAAATAATCACATATAGCCAGACTTATGAAGGTCTTAGGGGGCAATGGTTGCTAGGCAGAAGATCATGACTGGCTTGCTACAAAACCTCAAAAATGCCAGGGTGACTGGAGGGTAGTGACTGAAGGGAAATGTGGTAGAGGTTGAGATGAGAGAGGTAAGGAGAGGCAAGATTACCTTTAAGATAAACTCCTACTCCGAAGTTCGTTACCGCAGGATAGGAAAAAAGAAATGAAGTGAAATATGACCCCCAGCTTTTTGGTCCTGAGCAATTGATTGAGTAGCAGTGCCATTGGATAGAAATAGGTGGAAGAAAAATGTTGTCTAGGATTTGTCAAT
>NW_007746050.1:0-603 GCF_000696425.1 Galeopterus variegatus
CACTTCCCACCTGTCTCTTCCTCATCTCACTTTCTCTTTTCCCATTTCTAATTTAGGGACTTGGGCTAAATGGCTCAAAGATTCCTTCCAACATCTCAAGTCTCCTTTTCTGTCACCATCCTTTCTGGGCCAGGTAATGATGTATTTATTAAGTACCTACCAGGTACCAGGCAGGCACT
This sequence comes from Galeopterus variegatus, assembly GCF_000696425.1. Lineage (NCBI taxonomy): Eukaryota > Metazoa > Chordata > Mammalia > Dermoptera > Cynocephalidae > Galeopterus > Galeopterus variegatus. The sequence continues at coordinate 180 of NW_007746050.1, forward strand.
GGACACTTCACTTGCCCTCACCCTAGTTGTCCCTGGATGTCACTGAACTTCCTGAGTCCTGCACTACTGCCCTTTAATGCTTGGCTCCTGAGCCTGGGCCCATTGCCCAGGTCCTACCCAAGGTGCACTGTCACTGTCCAGAGTGAGTTCACTCAGCGTTTCTGGCTCTTTCCCCTCATNATCTGAGCAGTTTAATTTTCATTCTGTCCATCCATCCAACCAGTCAAGGACTAGTTATTGAATGCACTGAACTAGGCATTGGGATATCATGGTCAACAAGAACAGTGTGGTCATTACTTCTGGCTCCCGGACTCCAGCCAGCGAGACAGTCCATAACAAGTAAACAAACAAGTAAAACTCCAACTATAAGCCGTGGTGAGCGCTGTGAAAGACAAGGAGAGAACTCCTGGAGAGAACTACTTTA
>NW_007746050.1:5669-7217 GCF_000696425.1 Galeopterus variegatus
ACATAAGTCACCCTTAATTCCATCACCCAGAATATCTGTTATTAATATTTTGGGATATTTTCTTCCAGTGTTTTTCTCTGGATATAATTTTCACATAGCTGAGAATTCATGTGTGTGTATATTTATGTATGTACATACATATGGACTCAATTATGTTCAAACATATGTTGAGTATTTTCGTGAACAAAGGCTTGGTGTAGAGATTAGTGTGGGTGTTGGGAGCTAGTGTCAGACCACCCTGAGTCTGAATCCTGTCTTTGCCTTTACTAGCTATGTGACTTGAGCAAGTGACTTCTCTGAGTAGCAATTTCCTTCACCATCTGTAAAATGTGGTTAATAATGGGACCCATCCCAAAGCTGCTGTGAAGATTAGATGACGTATGCAAAATGCTTAGTACAGTGCTGGTCACAGAGAGGTTATTCACCAACAATAGCTTACTATGTAAAGCTTTGTCTTTCTGATTCTTAGCAGCAATCTCTAGAAATGGCATTGATTTCTGGGCTCAAGGATATGAAGAGCCACAAGGTTGCTACAGTTTGCCAAAACTGAGAGGAAAATTTGAAGCAAGATCTCGTGTCTCCAGCACCACAGCTGTTCTCATTTGTCTGTATATTCTTCCTGGCCTTGTTTACGCAGAGCAGTTTTTCAGCATTGTAATTACAATGCTTGCACCCGTTCCTTTAATGTTACATCACTGACATTTTCCTAAGAGACTAAAGCTGTCATCGGCAGCATTTGCCATAATTCACTTAACTATTTCCTTATTGTTGAATATCTGAGCAGTTTAATTTTCATTCTGTCCATCCATCCAACCAGTCAAGGACTAGTTATTGANCGGCTGTTTCTGCTCTAACTGCTTTTCCATGTGGTGGCAAATCCTCAAAGCAACCGTAATAGTGGGAGGCAGGTACCATCATTTCTACATTTCCACAGTCGAGGAAAGAGCCACAGAAGGGTCAGGGAGCTTATCTCAGCATAATCAGCCTGGAAGTGGGTCAGTTGAGACTTGCACCTCAGCTGCCAGCTTCAGAACTCACGTTCTGCCCCCATGCTAACCTGTCATGTGGGGAAGGTGACGCTTCTTCCCTCGAGGGTTATTTGGGAGGATTCAATGCTCCCGGCTGTTGTGCCAAACCCTAACAGGAGAGGAGAGTTTGTATCTGGGCCTTAAGGATAAACTGAAGAGACAGGGGGTCAAATGGGGCGTGGGGGAGGCTGCAGCAGGCAGGGGGAGTAACAGTGACAAAAGCCCAGAGGTACAAAAGTGTGTGTTTGCAAACAGGGCCAGGTGGGAGCTGTTCGGAGCCACTCAGATGTTTATTGCTGTGGGACCTTCAACTCTTCAAAAACTGGACCTTGGGCGCCACCTGGTGGCAGCGTCTAATACTGACAGGGCAGAAACAACCACCGGGAGTAAAAGTTACCCACACCCTTCTCCCCTAAACCGTCCCTTCCTGCCCCTTACCCCAGAAGTGGACTTGCTGGAAAAGTGATATAACAGAAACCAAGTTGTTACACTGATTTTCCAGTTATCAAAGCAGTGCATG
>NW_007746050.1:8985-12506 GCF_000696425.1 Galeopterus variegatus
CTATAAGCCGTGGTGAGCGCTGTGAAAGACAAGGAGAGAACTCCTGGAGAGAACTACTTTATTTGTGTATTTTTTAGAAGTAACCCTCGTCCCTAATTCTACCTGCTTTTTGCTCCTCAGAAGCCACAGCTGAAGCCTCTCTCAGAGTCTCATATGGGGTTGGGTTTTCCACTGACACACTTTGGAGGGTCCTGAGAAGTTGGAGGGTACTGTGGTGTTCAGACACCTGACAGCTGGGTCAAATAGGCCTTGTTTCCTGTTCCCCCTTCCTCCAAGGCTTGTGTTTTAACTACTCCAGTCTGCTTCCTGACCCCCTGAAGAGGCTGGTTATATTCTTCTTAAATCTACCTGCACTGTGCCTTTTCCTCATCTTCCCTCTCAACACAGGACCTCGCTAGGTCTGGGAACCTTTGAGCCAATCCGCAGGAGCATCCACATCTGGTGGACAAAGCCTCAGTGGTGAGGCTTAGTGGGCAGAGCACATGTTGGATTTCCAACCCTGTGAAGCTCCTTGCATGACTGCAGCAGACATGTGCAAAGGCCCTGAGACAGAAGAGGTCTTGGGTTGTAAGGCCAAAATGAATATTTCTGTGTGTGATGGTCTTTCCAGATTTGACAAGCGAAGTTGAAAATAACTCATGAATTAATGCATTCATACTACTTTCTGAAGGCCACTATTTTCTAGCCCTTGGAGATGGGGATATACAAGGGTATTTCAAAAAGTTCATGGAAAAATAGAAATGAAACATAATGCAAATATTTCCATGAACTTTTTGAAGTACTCTCGTAGAGAGGAATCAAACCAGATTTGTCCCTTCCCAGACGAACGGAGGAGTCTGAGATAACTTCTATACAGCATGAGAGAGAGACCATGGTGGCGGGTTATCATGTATGTCAGTAGAAGAGTAGAGAGAGCAACCATTTCTACCTGGGGTACCGAGAAAAGCTTATCCAAGCTGAGTCTGGGCTTTTCAGGTAGAGACACAACAGAAGGGGAGTCCAGACAGAGGGAACAGCGTGAATAAAAGCATAGAGTCAGGGAAGGGGGGAGATTTTAGAACTTGTGATCAGGAAGGGCCTCTTAGGACAAATGACGTGTTTGGACTTTATCTGTAGATGACAGGAAACCAGGGGAGGTTTCTAAGCAGGAGAGTGGCAGGTCTGTCTGCAGTGTGGAGAATGGATGAGGGTGCGGTGGAGACTGGACACCAGGAGACCCGTGAGGAGGCTGGTGCAATGGCCCAGGCTAAAGACAGTGGCTTGAATTGGGACAGTGATGATTGGGATGGGTAAGGGTGGGAGAGATATCTCAATGTAAAACCTGTAAGACTTGGCAATGGCCTGGTTTTAGGAGACCAGGGAGAGGGATAAGTTACGGCTTGGCAATTTTCAAGTGTGGATGACTGAATGAAGGTGGTGACACTCGCCGAGGCCAGGGACACAGGAGGAGGGACAGGATTTGGGGGGCAGGGTGGTGGAAAAAGACTGGCGGGCAGTGAGGGCTTCTTGGTACCACGGACAGCTCCGAGGATCTCTAGAGGACTTGAAATAGAACCCATTGTGGCTGCCTTAGAATCCAACAGAGGAGCTAATTTAACATGCAGACCCCTAGGCCCACCAGATGCACTGCGTCGAGTCTCGGGGGGTGGTGTTCTGGAGCCTGCATTCTAAACAAGCACCTCGGGTTATTGGGTACAGGAGGTCATGTGACTGTACTTAGAGAAACACTGAAATAAAGCCGTGGTGGCTTAGAGACCGAGGAAAGCAAGGGTCTCAGTGTCCCAGGTGAGAGATGGGTTCAGTGTGGCTCTTCCCTACACCAGTCTCTCTTCTTTATAAAACCCTTTGTGGTCAACCGGCTCCTGCGTATTGTACTGGAATAAGAAGGCATGGTTGCTGGTAGGTGAGTTTAAAGTCTTACTCTATGCATTCAGAGAAATATTTTTGTATGCTTTGTGTAGTTTATAAGAAGGATTTTTTTTTAGCTTTGTTAACTGTAAATTCACTTCTCTTCCTCCATTGCATATTTTAAGCTTGTGTTCACTGTGTGCACACCGAGCATTTTTTTTTGCTGTGCGTTGTTGACTGTTCAAATGTAACAAGTATTATTAAAATTAAGTATTAACTGATAAAATAAAATTAAAAAGACATCATGGGGGCCGGCCCGGTGGCGCACTGGATAGTGCGCCGCTTGGGAAGCGCGGCGGCAGCGCTCCCGCCCGAGGGTTCGGATCCCACATACAGACCGGTTCCCGCTCACTGGCTGAGCGAGGTGCGGGAGCAACGCCGAGGGTTGCAATCCCGTTGCCGGTCCCCGGTCCGGTACGGGGGCAACACTGAGGGTTGCGATCCGTTGCCGGACACGGAAAAAGACAAAAGACAAAAAAAAAAAGAAAAAGACATCATGGGCTACAAGGTAAGCAATAAGAGCGCCATCTGCTGCCAATAAGGAGGCTTGGACCTCTCGAGTTTAGGACTTGTACATTTCAAGGCAGTTTATTCACTATGCGAAACCCCCGGGGCCAAAGCAAAGAAACCAGAAACCTGGAGCGATGAGAGAGGTAGAGGGGCCACCTTCCTTGATAACTTCTGTATTCCTTTCACTCTACAGCGCAGCATGGCAAAGTTCACCTGTCTGCAGTCATGATCACTGTCATCTGTGGTGCTGTTATACCCCATTCCCTAAAAGACCAAGTGTGGCTCCCTCAGGTTGGAGGGAAGATCCCTCTCCTTGAATTGGCTTTAAAAATTTATGGGAACGCACAACGCAAAGAAATGATGAATGTTTGAGGTGATAAATACACTAATTACCCTGATTTGATCATTGCACATTGTACACATGCATCCAAATATCACAATGTACCCCATAAATATATACAATAATTATGTTTCAATTAAAAATAAATTTAATAAAATGAAAAACAAAACAAAACAAAATTTACATGAACCCAAAATAATTGCATGCACAGGATCAAACAGATATTTGTACAATAATGTAATAGTAACGTTATTCACAATAGCCAAAAGGTGGCAGCAACCCAAATGTCCATTGACAGATGAGTGGATAAAAACAATATGGTATATACACACAATGGAATATTAATCAGCCTTAAAAGGAGTGAAATTCTTTTTTTAAATTTATTTTTTTTCATTATACATGTTTATGGGGTACAGTTCGTTGTTTCGATACATGCATATATTGTATAATGATTTAATCAGAATAGCAAGCATATCTATCACCTAAACATTTATCACTTTTGAGGGGTTGTAACATTCAAGATCCTCTTTCCTGGCTATCTTGAAATACACAGTACAATATTATCATCTATTGTCACCCTAGGGCACCAGAACTCATTCGTCCTACCTGACTGTAACTTTGTTAACTTGGCACTAGTCTACCAACCTTCCCCTGCCCACCCCCCTTCCCCGTCTTTGGTAACCACTACTCTACTCTCCATTTCTCTCTCTTTTTTTTTTTTTCCTTTTTGTCTTTTTTCGTGACCGGCAACGGATCGCAACCC
>NW_007746050.1:13641-14003 GCF_000696425.1 Galeopterus variegatus
TGAGTGAGAACATGTGGTATTTCTCTTTCTGTGCCTGGCTTATTTCACTTAACATAATTTTAAAAGGAGTGAAATTCTGATACATTCTGTAAGAGCAAACAGTCATGGATAATGAGCCTCAGAAGGGCCGTTTTGTAGAATACAGCTTTAAACAGAATGTTAGCCATAAAGAAGTCTTTTTGTAACTTTGGGTCACAGCAGAGCTCTGAAGAAAACACTGCAAAACTTAGTGACTGGGAAAAGCAACATAATAAGTGCTCATCAGTGACTTAAAGAACTAACCCTTCTTCCTTTAGAGTCACAGATGCCTGGGAACAAGAGGACATCCACCTCGTGGGAGCCAGATAACACCCACATCCCAG
>NW_007746051.1:0-1909 GCF_000696425.1 Galeopterus variegatus
ACAATGGAATACTACTCAGCTATAAAAATGAATGAAATACTGCCGTTTGCAACAACATGGACCTTGAGAGAATTATATTAAGTGAAATGAGTCAGGCACAGAAAGAGAAACACCACATGTTCTCAGTTATTGGTGGGACCTAAAAATAAATAAATAAATTCACATACACAAACACACACACAAAAAAACCTGGGGCGGGGGGAAGAAGATATAACAACTACAATTCCTTGAAGTAGATACAACAAACAAAAAGAAAGGACATTGAGGAAAGGGAGGAGGGGGGGTTTCGGTAATGGGCCACAATAATCAACCACGTTGTATATCGACAAAATAAAATTTAAAAAAATAAAAATAAATAATAAAAAAATAAAAAAAAAATAGAACACCTTTTCCCAGGCCAGGTTCAGGAAAGAAGTTCCTTGATATTGACCAAGACAACAGACTTGGGGTCACACCAAACAGATTTCAAAACATAAAGCTGTCTCTTGCTATCTCTGTGTCCTTGGAAAAGTCACTTCACCCTCTGAGACTCACTTTGCATTTCTATCAAATGGCAATAATAATGCTGNGACCAAAAGACAACAGACTTGGGGTCACACCAAACTGATTTCAAAACATAAAGCTGTCTCCTGCTATCTCTGTGTCCTTGGGAAAGTCACTTCACCCTCTGAGGCTCACTTTGCTTTTATATTAAATGTCAATAATAATGCAGTCTGCTTCATAAGGACGTCAATAATAATGCTGTCTGCTTCAATTAAATGTCAATAATAATGCAGTCTGCTTCATAAGGACGTTGAAAGATTGATGACCAGGGATTATTACAGTCAGACTTACATATACATGAGTCCAAAATCTGCTGATTCTGGTATTTTAAGTAATCTAGAAATGATTTAAAGTATACGGGAGAATATGCATTAGTTATACACAAATACTATACCATTTTATATAAAAGACTTGAGCATCCGCAGATTTAGGCATCCACAAGGGATTCTGAGGGACAACTGTATATTCTGCTTCTGATAGGAAGCAAGAAGTTTAGCCGAAAAGGAAGGCTGTGGAGCCAGTCAGACTGGCACATGATCATAACTCTACTAAGCATGAGACAGGGGAGGTTACCCACATGATTCTATTTGTCATCTATAAAATGAAAATAATGCTAGTAGCTCCATAGTGTTCTGGTGGGAAACTACATGGTTAATACATGTTGTGTGCATGTAATGAAATTCTACCATGAGGGTAGTACTCAATAACGTGAGCTATTGCCACTATTATTGCAATTAGCACTATGTGCTTACACGGAGCCTGATAAACTTTGCTCAATAATAATAGCTATTTATATGAATCATTGTTAGGATTTCTGTGAAGAGACTTTCTATCAGCCTTGAGAGATGCAGGCATTTGTTTATTCATATATCGATTCAGCAAACATCTCCTCAGACACTGTTGTACCACATCCTGCGCAGAAAAACTGGTGATGTAGAAATTAATTAAATTCATCCCTGCCCTTAATAGACTCTGACACAGAAAACTACAATGTGATGATAGAACTGTGCCACCAGAAGCTCAGATGCTTTTGGAACACAAAAAAAGCACCAAATTATTTCCTAAGGGGTGAGGGCAGGCTTCTTGGAAATGGGAATTTCTCAAGTGATCCCTGAACAAGAAATAATTGACTCAGAGAAGGAGGAGGAAGAGGGGGAGGGTAAAGAGCATCCCTAAATGAGAAAAATCTCAGTATATTCAAGAAACGTCAGGTAGTTGTGAGTGGCAGTAGCTTCAAACAGGAGGAATAACTGGGGAAGACAGCTGGAGTGATCGGCTGAGGTTTATACATTAATTTAAGAATTTTATCATTTACCATGGAAAGGCTTAACACTGGGGCAATATGAGAGACATCCAAGTGCACAGA
>NW_007746051.1:2817-4325 GCF_000696425.1 Galeopterus variegatus
AAAGCAGTTGGACTGAACTGGAAATGCAGCCAAAACCATAATCAAGAGGAAGGAAGGTGTATGAAGGAAGGGGAAAAGACAGGAAAAAGTGAGTCTCAGTAAGTCCAAGATAACTCTTACTCAAGCATTTGTGGTGGACACGTACCTTGTCTCTTTTTTTGGGTGGGGCACAAACATTTTATTTATTTATTTATTTATTTATTTATTTATTTGTTTGTTTGTTTATTTTTAAATTTTTATTTGTTTATTTTTATTGGTACATAGTTGATTTTACATATCTGTTTTATTGGTACATAGCTGATTTTACATATCTCTTGGGTACAGCATTGAATATCAAAACCTGTGTGCAATATGTAATATTCAAATCAGGATAATTAGTGTATTCAATGTTATACAGTGCAATCGATTCATGGCCCTTTAACAATTTCTCCCTATCCCCACCCCTCCCCGTTTCCCACCTCTGGTAGCCTCAGTTCTGTTCTTTTCTTTTGAAAGTTCAATGTATTCTTGTACCTCTCTCTCTCTCTCTCTCTCTCTAGCTCTCACTTTTAAGTGAAGACATGCAGTATTTCTCNAAGCATTTGTGGTGGACACGTACCTTGTCTCTTTTTTTGGGTGGGGCACAAACATTTTATTAATTAATTTATTTATTTATTTTTAAATTTTTATTTGTTTATTTTTATTGGTATATTGTTGATTTTACATATCTCTTGGGTACAGCATTGAATATCAAAACCTGTGTGCAATATGTAATATTCAAATCAGGATAATTAGTGTACTCAATGTTATACAGTGCAATCAATTTTTGTGGCCCTTTAAGAATTCCTCCCTATGCCCTCCTCCTCCCCCTTTCCCACCTCTGGTAGCCTCAGTTCTGTTCTTTTCTTTTGAAAGTTCAATGTATTCTTGTTGTACCTCTCTCTCTCTCTCTCTCTAGCTCTCACTTTTAAGTGAGGACATGCAGTACTTCTCTTTGTATGCCTGTCTTATTTCACTTAACATAATTTTCTCTAAGTTCATCCATGTTGCTACACATAGCAGTATTTCATTCTTTTTATGGCAGAGTAGTATTCCATTGTGTAAATATGGAATTACTATTCCTTATCAAGTTGATGGACATTTAGGTTGGTTTCAACTCTTGGCTATTATAAATAGAGCTGCAATAAACATGAGAGTACAGGTATCCCTTTGACATGATGATTTCCATCCCTTTGGTTACATACCCAACACTGGGATTGGTGGATCACAGTCATAATAACAGTATGAGAAACCTCCATACTGTTTTCCATAATGGCTGCACCAATTTACAGTCCCACCAAAAGTGCAGGAGTGTTCCCCTTTCTCTGAATCCTTCCCAGCATTTGTTACTCTCAGTCTTTTTAATACTGGCCAGTCTAATCAGGGTGAGATGATATTTTGATGCATTTTCATCTTCATTTCTTTGATTATTAGCGATGTTGAGCATTTTTCCTTATACCTCTTGACATTTGTATGTCTTCCTTTGAAAA
>NW_007746051.1:5039-5665 GCF_000696425.1 Galeopterus variegatus
ACATAATCCCATTTGTTTATTTTTATTTCATTGTCTGTTCTTTTGGGGTCATATTCATAAATTCTTCACACAGTCCTACTTCCAGAAGTGTTTCCACTATGTTTCCTTTTATGAGATTTGTAGTTTCATAGTTTTATAGTTTTATAGTTTTAAATTTAGGTCTTTAATCCATTTTGAGTTGATTTTGTTATTTGGTGAGAGGTACGGGTCTAGTTTTATTCTTCGACATATGGATGTTCAGTTTTCCCAGCACCATTTATCAAAAAGGCAGTCTGTTCCCCAATGTATGTTCTTCTTGCCTTTGTCAAAGATCAATTGGCTGTAAGTATGTGTGTTGACTTTGGGTTCTCTATTCTTTCCAGTGATCAATGTGTCTGTTTTTATACTGGTGTCATGCTGTTTTGGTTACTATCAATTTATAGTATACTTGGAAGTCAGGTGGTGTTACCCAGTTTTATTAATATATTTATTTCTTGTTTAGGATTGCTTTGGTTATTCGGGGTCTTTTACTGTTTCATATGAATGTTAGGGTTTTTTTTCTATTTCTGTGAAGAATAACATTGATATTTTGATGGGGATTGCATTGAATCTGTAGATGGTTTGGGATAGTATGGAACATTTTCACA
>NW_007746051.1:5907-9664 GCF_000696425.1 Galeopterus variegatus
AATCTGTAGATGGTTTGGGATAGTATGGAACATTTTCACAGGGTTAATTCTTCCAATACAGAAGCATAGAATGGCTTTCCATCTTTTTGTGTCCTCTTTAATTTCTTCCAACAGTAATTTGTAGTTTTCATTGTAGTGATCTTTCACATCCTTGGTTAACTTTATTCCTAAGTATATACACACATACATATATTTGGTGACTATTGTGCTATCTGTCTTGATTTCTTTTTCTACTAGTTCACTGTTGGGGTATAAAATTGCTCCTGATTTTCGTGTGGTGATTTTGTATCCTGCAACTTTACTGAAATTGTTTATCAACTCTGAGAGTTTTTCCGTACAGTCTTTAGGTTTTTCTGTATATATAGGATCATGTCATCTGCAGACAGGAACAATTTGACTTTGTCTTTTCCAACCTGAATGCTCTTTCTCTCTTTCTCTTCCCTAATTGCTCTGGCTCATACTTCCAATACTATGTAAAATAGGAATGGTGAGAGTGGGCATCCTTCTCTTTTTCCCATTCTTAGGGGAAAAGCTTTCAACTTTTCCTCATTCAGGATGATATTAGTGGTGGGTTCGTTGTATATGCCTTTAATTGTGTTGAGATACTTTCTTTCTATATCTAATATTCTGAGAGTCTTTATCACGAAGGGATGTTGGATTTTGTCAAATGCTTTTTGTACATCTATTGAGATAATCACATGGTTTTTGTTCTTGGTTTTGTTGATGTGGTGTATCACATTTATTGACTTGCATATATTGAATCATTCTTTCGTTCCTAGGATTGTGGTGTGTAATTTTTTAATGTGTTGTTGTAATATGTTTGCTAATATTTTCTTGAGGATTTTTGCATCTATGTTCATCAAAGTTATTGGCATGTAGTTTTCTTTTTTGTTTTGTCTCTGTCTGGTTTTGTATCAGGTTGATACTGGCCTCATAGAATGGGTTTGGGAGAATGGCCTCTGTTTTTCAATTTTTTCAAATAGTTTGAAGAGAGTTGGTGTAATTTCCTCTTTAAAGGTTTGGTAGAATTCAGCAGTAAAGCCATCCAGCGATGGGCTCTTCTTTCTTGGGAGACTGCTGATTACTGCTTCAATCTCATTGATTTTTATTTTTCTGTCCACGTTTTCTGTGTCTTCTTAGTTCAGTCTTGGTAGTTTTTATGTGTCCAGAAATTTGTCCATTTCCTCCAGGTTTTCAATTTTTTGGCATATTGTTGTTTGTGATAGTATCCAATGATTCCATGTATCTATGTGGTATCAGTAGTAATGTCTCCTTTTTCATTTATAATTTGTATTGTTTGAGTCTTCTCTCTTCATTTTTTAGTTAATCTAGCTACTGGTTTGTCTATTTTGTTTATCTTCTCAGAAAAGCAACTTTTTGTTTCATTGATCTTTTGTATAGATTTTTGGGTTTCTATTTCATTTACTTCTGCTCTGGTCTTCATTATTTCTTTCCATCTACTACTTTGAAGATTGTATCATTCTTTTTTTTCTCTTTCTTTGAGGTGTATCATTAGGTTGTTTATTTGAAATCTTTCTATTCTTTGGATGTAAGCATTTGTTGTGATAAACTTCTATCTTAGTACTGCTTTTGCAGTATCCCACTGGTTTTAATATGATGTGTCTTTATTTTCATCTGTGTCAAGAATTTTTTTATTTTCCTGTTTAATTTCTTCTTGAACCCATATTTCATTCAGGAGCATGTTGTTTAATTTCCATGTGTCTGTTTAGTTTCCAGAATTATGCTTGTTATTGATTTCTAGTTTTAATCCATTGTGGTCTGAAAAGATATTTGAAATAATTTCAAATTTTAAAAATTTGTTGAGATTTGATTTGTAACCTAACATGTGTTCTGTTCTGGAGAGCATTCTATGTGCTGATGAGAAGAATGTATATTCTGTGGTTGTTGGATGAAACATTCTGTAGATATCTGCCAAGTCCAATTGTTCTGAAGTGTGGTTTAAATCCTGTGTTTATCTGTTGAATTTTTGCCTAGATGACCTGTCCAGCATTGAGAGAGGTGTATTCAGATCCCCAATTGTTATGGCATTTGGATACATCTCTTCTTTAGGTGTAATAGTGTTTGCTTTATGTATCTGGGTGCTCCAATGTTGGGTGCATGTATATTTATGATTGCTATGTCTTCTTGCTAAATAGGTCAATTTATAATTATATAGTGGCCTTCTTTGTCTCTTTTTATGGTTTGTCATCTAAAGTCTTTTTACCAATATAAGAATACCTATTCTTGCCTGTTTTGGGTTTCCATTTGCGTGGTGTATCTTTTTCCAACCTTTCACTCTTAGTCTGTTTGTGTCTTTACAGGTGAGGCAAGTCTCTTATGTTTTTTATTTTATTTTATTTTATCTTTTTTATTTTATTTTATCTATCTATCTATCTATCCATGTATTTATTTATCTATTTATTTATTTGACTGGCAAGGGGATCACAACCCTCGGCATGGTGTTGTCTGTACCACGCTCATCCAGCGAGTGCACCAGCCATCCCTATATAGGATCTGAACCCGCAGCCTCGGCACTACCAGTGCCACACTCTCCCGAGTGAGCCATGAGGCCAGCCCGAGGCAAGTCTCTTAAAGACAACATATAGTTGGGTCTAGTTTTTTAATCCAATTGTTATTCTGTGTCTTTTGAGTGGGGGGATTTAATCCATTTACATTTTCATGTAATTACATTACATGTAACCCTCTTACATTACATTATTAAAAGGTGTTGGTGTACTCCTGGCATTTTATTGAATTTGTTTAGATGTTTTAAATATCTTTTGTTCCTTTCTTTCCCTTTTATTGTCTTCCATATTTATTGTATTGTTGAGGTGGTTAGATAAAGTTTCTTTTTCTCTCATTTGCATTTGTGTTCTACTAGTGGATTTTGTTCCCAGTTGTGTATTCATGATAGTTATTTTTGATTTTTTGGATTCCAGATACAGTACTCCCTTAAGGATTTCTTGTAGGGCTGTCGTGTGGTGGTGAACTACCACAGATTTTCCTTGTCTGGGAAATATACTATTTCTCCCTCATTTCTAAGGACAGACTTGCTGTGTATAGTATTTTTGGCTGGCAATTTTTTTCTTTTAGTATTTTTAATATATCATTCCTTTGTCTCTGGTCTTAGGGTTTCTGTTGAGAAGTCTGTTGTTAATCTATTGGGGGCTCCCTTATAGTTGACTTGATGATTTTCCCTTCCTGCTTTTAGAATTCTCTTTTTGTCTTTGATATTTGCCAATTTGACTATAATGTGTCTCAGAGAGGACTTTTTGATTGAATGTGTTTGGGGATCTTTGAGCCTCCTTGATCTGAAGGTCTGTATCTCTCCCTATAACTGGGAAGTTTCCTGGTATTATTTCATTGAATATGTTGCCAGTGCCTTTTTCTTTCTCCTCCCCTTCTGGAACACCCATGATTCAAATGTTTCTGTGCTTCAGGTTGTCTGCTAGCTCTCTTAGATTTTCTTTAGTTTTTATTTTTTCTCTCTCTCTTTCTTTCTCTTCTTCTTCTTCTTCTTCTTCTTCTTCTTCTTCTTCTTCTCCTCCTCCTCCTCCTCCTCCTCCTCCTTCTTCTTCTTCCTTATCTTTTAATCTACCTTGTGTATTTCAAACACCCACCTCTTCTTATCTTTCCTTTTGCCCATACAACACCTATGAAAACTTTAACTTTTCTGTGGAAATCTACACCTCTTGAGTCTACACCATTTAAAGTGTAAGTGGAAGCTCAGTTTTCCAGCCTCCCTTGTAGAAAAATT
>NW_007746051.1:10290-11323 GCF_000696425.1 Galeopterus variegatus
TTTTTTCTCTCTCTCTTTCTTTCTCTTCTTCTTCTTCTTCTTCTTCTTCTTCTTCTTCTTCTTCTCCTCCTCCTCCTCCTCCTCCTCCTCCTTCTTCTTCTTCCTTATCTTTTAATCTACCTTGTGTATTTCAAACACCCACCTCTTCTTATCTTTCCTTTTGCCCATACAACACCTATGAAAACTTTAACTTTTCTGTGGAAATCTACACCTCTTGAGTCTACACCATTTAAAGTGTAAGTGGAAGCTCAGTTTTCCAGCCTCCCTTGTAGAAAAATTGTGGACAGGTGACCTGGACTTTGCCAATCAGAATACACCCATGTAAGATATCAATCTGCCATTTAGTGCCTATCAACAAAGGAATGGATAAAGAAAACGTGATATATATACACAATGAAATACTATTCAGCTTTAAAAATTATCTGATTTGCAACAACATGAATGAATCCGAAGGTCATTATGTTAAGTGAAATAAACCAGAAAGACAAATAACTGATGATCTTGCTCATATGTGGAATCTAAAAAGATTTATCATATGGAAGTAGGGAGTAGAATGGTGGTTACCAGAGGCTGGGATGGTTGCAAGGAGTGGGACAAACATGTTGTTTTAAGGATATATAGGATAAGTTAGGAGGAATAAGTTCAAGAGATCTATTGGACAGCATGTTTACTCTGGTTAAGGACAATATATTGCATTGTTGAAAAATGCTAAGAGAGTAAATGTTAAATGTTCTCACCAGAAAAATGAAATCTGTATGAGGCAACACATTTGTTAGTTATCTAGATTGAGCTATTCCGCAATATATATGTACTCCAAAACATTATGTTTATGCAATAAATACATACAACTGTAGATGTTAATTTTTTTAAAAAATGAATAAATTTGAAAAGAATTAAGGTGGTGTCATGGAAAATTAAACACCATGCAGAATCTCTTATGACAAATATATCTACCCATACATAGAGTTTTCAAGTGTAGCAGTGACAGAGTCTAATTTAAATGTCCAGGACTGTTGGGAAGATGGCGAAGGGT
>NW_007746051.1:14014-14570 GCF_000696425.1 Galeopterus variegatus
AGCCAAGGACCAGATGGATTCACAGCAGAATTTTACCAAACATTCAAAGAGGAAATGACACGGATTCTATACAAACTATTCCAAAAGATTGAAACAGAAGCAAAGCTTGCAAACAAATTCTACGAAGCAAAAATCAATCTGATACCAAAACCAGGTAAAGATATAACCAAGAAAGAAAACTACAGGCCAATATCCTTGCTGAATATGGATGCAAAAATCCTCAATAAAATATTAGCAAACAGAATACAACAACACATATGTAAGATCATTCACCAAGATCAAGTGGGATTCATCCCAGTGAAGCAAGGTTGGTTCAAAATATGCAAATCAATAAATGTGATCCACCATATTAATAAAATCAAACACAGGGACCATATGACCATCTCTATTGATGCCAAAAAAGCATTTGATAAAATCCAACACTCATTCATGACAAAGACCCTTTATAAATTATGTATAGACAGAAACTATCTCAACATAATCAAAGCCATATACAATAAACCCACTGCCAATATCATCCTTAATGGGGAAAAACTGAAAGCTTTTCCTTTAAGAA
>NW_007746052.1:0-8654 GCF_000696425.1 Galeopterus variegatus
CACTTTGGAAGACAATTTAGCACTTTCTTGTAAACTAAACTTATTCTTACCATACAGTCCAGCAATTGCACTCTTTGGTAATTGCCCAAATGAGTGGAAAACTTATAATCACACAAAACTAACACTGGGATGTTTATAGCAGCTTTATGGATATTTGCTAAAGGGTGGAAGCAACCATGATATCCTTCCATCAGTAAAAGGATAAATAAACTGTACTACATCCAGACTGTGGGATACTATTAGTACTAAAATGAAATGAGCTATCAATTCATGAGAAGACATGGAGGAAATTCAAATGCATATTACTAAGTGAAAGAAGCCAGTATAAAAAGGCTACGTAACATATGATTTCAACTATTACAGAAAAAGGCAAAAATATGAAGACAGTAAAAGGCAAAACTACGAAGACAGTAAAAGAGATCAGTGGTTGCCAGGGGTTGTGGGGGAACGTAAAGCTACACAGCTACGCCAGTTGTCAGGTTGAGGCAATAGCTAATAGTATTGTATTGTTAAAGCAATTCATAACTAAAGCCAAAACATTTCATTATTGTCAGGGCTAGGGCTCAGACCCTTCAAACCCATTGTACAGGCTGGGTCCCCAGACCCCTCACATGCGGGTCCATGCTAGGTAATTAGGAAAGATCCCCAGAGCCACTGGTAGACAACACAAGCTCAGCCCTCAGCAACAGCAGCAGCACCTTATAGGTCCAGCAGCTTATAGGTCTGGTCGTGGCAGCAGCCTCTCAGAGGGTCTCAGGGGCCCTGGCAGCAACAGCTTGTGGCAACAGCCTCCAGCAGCAGTAGCGGCCTCCCCATAGCCCCTCCTGGGGTATCCCAGGGTAGGGGGCGCCATGGATCAGAGCCACTCATCCCTCATACTTAAGTCCATAACCCAGGACACCTGGGTGCACATGTGCAATTACATTAGACAATAACCAAGGAACACCTGGGCGCACGTGTATATTTACATCAAATGCGGCAAGATTCTGAACATCTGAGGGGTGCTGATCATTTTCCTATATCTTCCGAACATGTAATTCACACACATTGCTAATACTAATCATAATAATTATTTGGAAAGTATGTGAAGCAAACGGAACTATTTATGTTTCTAGTGATAGTCAGAAATGGTATAGTTGCTTGACATAACAATGTGGCAATATCTAAAGTGTTACCTGACAGCCTGCATTTAAAATTCCTTGAAATGTCTGCCCATTTCATTCTCCCGAGACACAGTTACCTTAAAGAACATCCCCAGGTCACACTGAGAAAAGGTTAAGGGGAAGAACCAAAGACCATACTTCAGCAGTTATTATAGGAGAGTCTCACAGGTGTGTCCAATCTTGCTTTTCATATTATTCATGAGTTGAGTCTCTAAATTCACAAATTTCTGGGAAGTGAGGTGCTGTGAGTCAAAATCCGCTTATATGTAAACATACACATATATTCTGAGTTATACATCAAAAATAACTTTTAGTTAAAATAAAGATGACCTTTTGGGAGGCTGTCCACTACTCTAGTCCTTAGGGTCATGAACAATTAGAACCTACAAGGATCCCTTAGGGCTAACCATTCTGATGACCTTGCCAGCAAGCCAGTCTATTACGGCAACCACGGCCACCTTGCCTCTGGAGTTAACGTGCCACTATTTGATCTCTGCCTGCTTGGAGTCTTCTCATTCCCTTGAGTGCACTTGAATTGAATCCATTTCACCTACAGAAACTTCTACCAGCATCTATGGTCTATAGAAAAGCACTTTTTAAAGACGATGACATCCCAATTCCTCCTCAATGAATATCTTTGGTCATTGGTAAAGGAGCATCCTCTGGGCCCTCCCAGGGGATATTTTCAGGAAGTGGGTAGACCATGTTAAATTCCCTCCAGCATTATTCTCTGCCAAAATTGTTTGGATTTAATTCTCAACACAATACCTTGGAATTGCCGTGGTCTATCAGTGCAACCTGACCAACAATATGGACCACTCACAGATGTTTTATGCAACCCCAGCGAACCTAGAAACTCCAGCACACAGACCCATATTGATTAATTCAGCCAAATCTCTCTTCGTATTCTCAGAATCCCTCTCAGATTTTGACTAATGTAAATTGCTAATATAAAGTACTGCAGAGCTTTTGGTAGAATACCTCTCTTCAAAGTTGTCTTTGAGAATTTTAAGCTGCTACTCTAATTCAGTGTTGCTCAATCTTGGTTGCATTTCAACATCAGCTAGGGAGATTTAAAGATTCCTGATGCCAAGGCCATTCCCCAAACTAATTAAATTGGTATTCCTAGGGAGGGGCCCTGGCATCAGTACCTTTTAAAGCTCCGTGGACAATTCCAGTGCAAAGAAAAGCCTGATAAATGCTGCTTCACAGACTAAAGACAGGGATGGATGGGGAGTGTTGTAGGCTGAATGTTGCCTCCCTTCCCCCCAAATATATGTCCAGGTCTTAATCCCTAAAACCTATGACTATTACCTAATATGGTAAAAGTAATAAGTATTGCCTTATATGGCAAAAGATGTGATTAAGTTAAGGATCTCAGGAGGAGAAGCTTTTTCTGGATTATCTGGATGTACCCCATCTAAGTGTAATCACACACGTCCTCATAGGAGAGATGTGGAGAAATTGTAGACACACAGTGGAGAGGACATACACAGAGGGGGAAGTGATGTGAACACAGAGGCAGAGATTGTAGTGATGTGGCTACAAGCCAAGGATTGCCAAGGATTGCTAGTAGACTGTAAGCGTGGCAAAGGAGCTAAGAGCACACATTCAGCGTGCATTCAGCTCTTCAAAAGTGGACACACCAACAGTGGCCCAGGAAATCATTTTTAGCAACCCAAGGAGCTCAACTAGAGAGTTTGCATCTCAGTGCTGCTGCTGTTAGTCAGAGGCCCTCCTGAACTAGCTTCTTGCTAAATGACCACAAGAAGGGAGAGAATAAGTCTCCCTGGGCCATCAAAATATACTTTAAACTGATTTAATTCTCAACAACCCCATTACATAGGTATTATTATCCCCATTTACAGATCATGAAATAGGGCACAGCATAGCTATCCATCTTGCTCAATGTCATGGAAATGTCAATGGCAAAGCTGAGATTAGAGCCAGGTCCACTGGCTACCCCATCTGTGCTCTTAAAAAGGCTGCACTGCAGTAATGGGGATTCAGAGGCTTCAGCACATGAGATCTGGTGAGCCAGGGCCACCTTTCTTGGCATGCAACCTGTGCAGCAGCACAAGGCCCTGTTCTTGGAAGGGCCCCATGATTGGCTTAATGCTCTATTTAGTGTAATGCATCTTGAAGTTCTTAATTTTGAGCAAAGGGCCTCACAGTTCCATTTTGCTCTGGGCCACACAAATTATGGAGAAAGTTCTACTCTGAGACTTCAGAATTCTCCTAAATAGTTTAATTCCATTCTCATGTGTCCGTTTCTTACTAAAACACATATGTGCATGTGGCATCTAGTAATAGATTATGAAGAACTGAATNATGCTCTATTTAGTGTAATGCATCTTGAAGTTCTTAATTTTGAGCAAAGGGCCTCACAGTTTCATCTTGCTCTGGGTCACACAAATTATGGAGAAAGTTCTACTCTGAGACTTCAGAATTCTCCTAAATAGTTTAATTCCATTCTCATGTGTCTGTTTCTTACTAAAACACATATGTGCATGTGGCATCTAGTAATAGATTATGAAGAACTGAATTCCAAAGATTGGAAAATGTATATTTTAACATCACTTTTTAGCACCACTGATTTTTGGATGCACTTCCAAAAGTGGCATCTTACATTCACTATCATGTGGGGGTTCTGATTTAGTTGCTATTACCTACACTTCTACAAATATAATTATTGCTTTTCATATTATCATTAAATCAAGTTAACTACATTGTTGACACAACATGTATTGTGTTTAATTGCCACTCATAATGTCTTCAAAAAGATTAAGCTACGTTTTTTAAGCTCAATGAATTATCACAAGACAGCCTGTTACACAGCAAACCTTAGTTTATGCGCCCTCGCTTCAGTAAGGGAAATCATTACTTTGACAAAATCTTTGAACTGCTTCAGTAAGGAAGTCAGAAGTAGGACATACAGGGATTTATGGAGTATGGGATCAAGTGGTTTAAAGTGGTTCTTTTAAGGCAAGGAACTGGTGAAAATTGAGCAAAGTTTGTGGGACTTTTGTCACATTCACATGTGTTTCAAGAGTTTCCTGGAGAAAGTGCAAAGTCATTTATGGATTCACAGTTTCACTTTTCCTGAAACAAACAACAAAACCATGGAATATATGTTGTTTCAATTTGCTTTTTTTTTAAATTTGCTTTTAAAAATAAAGTTCACTGTGTTCACAAAAAAAGTATATTTTATACTTATGGGGGTGTTACTACAGTTCCATATTCTGTTACAAAGCAAAAACCAAGTGATTTACATTCCTGCTACTTGCAACAATTGGCATCATCTGAGTTATGCAGGGAATGCAGACACTTAGCTCCCCACCTCTTCACTCCACACTTCAATAAATCAGAATCTGCATTTTAAGAAGATCCTTATAATTCATACGCACATTTTGAGAAGTATTGCTTTTAAATACCACAGAAATAAGGCATCCCACAAATAGAAGCTGTGTTAACTCTTGTCACCAAATTATGCAAAACATGGTAGCCCTATCGAGTATCATATAATACAATCAGAGCAGGAAAAATTGCCAAATCTCTTAGAAGAGTGATATTAAATTAAATTAAAGCCAAGAAGTTAGTATGATAGATGTGGTATAGGAGGTGCTTACTTTCCCTGGGTTCGGGTTTCAGGATATGCGTCGGGTTTTCCGTCCACTACCTGAGGTCTCAGGCCCCCTCCTCTGGGCTCTCCCCTGGAAGAAAGTTACTGTTGCTAGTTAAACCTATTTTCATCACCAATTCAGGGAAAATGAGACCACAGGGGGCTGGCTTGTGCAAATCCAGCAGATAGAAATGCTCAGTACAGAGAAAAGACTATTCTTGAACATGCCTGGTGCATGTGATAGGGTCTGAACAACGAACATGCTCCAGCAAGAGACCAACTGAACATGTGCAGGACTAAATGTTACATAACTGGGAGCCGCCCCTTAATTGAATATTCATTAGACAGAGAAACTATAAAAGCCAAATCCCAGCCAAAGATGGAGTTGTTGCTCACTTTCCAGGAGGCGACCTGTACTTCGCACTTGGCTCTGGCTGAGGTGAGTGCACATTGCTTTGTATCAAACTTACTTTCAGCAAGCGGCTGCTCACTCTGCACTTTACTCTCAGTAAAGCCTGCACTTTACTGTACTGAACTTTAAGTATGTTTTTCTTGCTTTTGTGTTAGACTTGATGGCTGTACTGAACTTACTTTTGTATTAAATTTGCTGTGGGTCCTGCTCAGCCTCTGGAGCTATGCCACACTCTCTCTGTGGAACCTGTATTGCTTATCCATTATATTAAACTTATGTCACTTTCCACTGTGACTCTGCCCTTGAATTCTTTCCTGTGGCAGAGTCAAGAACCTGGTAGGAGGACAGGGCGGGTTAAGTCTGACTGTCGGTGCCCTGAGTCCTACCTCCGGCATCAGATTCATGTGACAGGAGGAACTATTGTTAAATTGTTGACAATCAATTTCTCAGAAAATTTGCATCTTTGAACTTCCATGTGATTCAACTGAGTGAATGAATAAGACTTCTGTAAGTCGGAGGAAGGGACCAGCATCAAAGCTTGAAAAATAGTGTCAGAGTTTGGAAGAATATCCCAGAGTTTATCATGTAAAACTTTTTAAAAAGAAACACTACTGCATTAATCACAGTCTTGAGGAAAACCAATGTATCAATGACTCCATGATGAAAGGTGATAAAAAAAAAATTTAGATATTGAATTTAAAAACATTTCAGTAATAATGAGTTTATTCCATTACAGTTTCCTTTATGGATTATAAGGGTAATTAATACATGATAATATTTTGTCTAAGTAAATCTGGAGTTCTCTAATAATTATAAAACAATAATATATATCAGGGCCCGTGGTATAGTATAATTTGTAGTTTTTATTTTTTTCATAGTGGTATATAGAACAATGGTATATTATTTTAATAGTTGCTGAAATGAAGCAGTAATTTATCAAAGCATAGGATCAGACTGTTCATTTGCTTTATTTACCCTGAGGCTACAAGAGGTAAGATATTCTTTTTCAAGTTCACGGATAGTTTTGGGTTGTTGAATAGTAAGCAGATTTTAGCATGGTGTTTTCTGTCTCTAAGTTTTCTGGTGTCATTGGTGGCAGCCAATTCACCTTGCAGTTTATTAAAATTCCCCTGTCCTTTTTACTATTTCAGGGAGTAGCCAACTAAATTCCCAAAGGTCTCAATGAACACCTCATACTAGTAGATCCTATGCATCAATTTTAATCTAGCTCTTTCATTAGTGCATGCCTTGGACTGCCAGATTCTAATACCTTAAAACTAAATTTGCTCTGAATTTAGACTGAATTAAGAAAAATACCCAATCCCAAATTGCTACTACTTCCTGAGGATCTCTTGCCAGAAGTTTGCATACTATTACTATTATTGTATCAGTCAGAGATTTTGGTTGAATACATGAGAAATCCACTAAAGTTAACTATATAGGACATCAACTTATTAGAAATATATTGCCTAGATACCACAATGCTTCTGCATACCATTATTTTCTGATTCAAAGCCACTGGCAAATCTTTGGTCAAATATCCATATTCTACATGCCAGTTGTCAACAGAACAAGGAAATCTAGCATATGAATGATTTGGCTTTGGTAGTAGAAAGCATAATACTGCTTCCCACTAAGATCTACCCACTGGTAGATTTCTCACATATGGGAGGGGGTTTCAGATGCGAGTCTGGCGGGAGGATTTAGTATGTCCTGAAATTTTCCTAAGAATTTCCTTAGGTATGTGATAGGGTTATGACAGGTGACAAATATTATTCCAGGGAACAGGAATAAAGCACCAGAGTGCACATATATCAGAATTATAATTTAGAATTCTAATGTAAGATAGCAACTATGGAAATGTATCTCCTCTTACACCAAAATCCTACTCAAATGGCAGAAATATAAGAGAATAGAAAAAATAAGACATAGTAGATGACCAGTTTTATTGTATTTTTTTTTTTCAGAAGGCGAGAATCCCACTGACATCAATAGAAGTGTGAAGACTGTATGAGAGTTGTGTTTGGTATGGAAAACAGGAATAGATTGTGTGATAGAAATGCAGATGACTAAGAAAAGGACTATACAGTGAATGTCAGTGCTAGATCATTCACTCTTTCTACATTTTCACAAAACTAAAAGCTCTAGTATCACCAGTGTTGGTCTGCAAGATAAAACCATGATGGGTGTGATCTGTCTGGGAAGTGACTAGGCTTGTACTGTGGTATTGGGTCCTCAGAGAAAAGTCACATGTGTGTGGCACTGAATGATCAGCCTACTTCAAAGTCTGTGAATTTGAAAATGAAACCAATTTATTAAGATAGTCATCTCCATTAAACAGGATTCTCAGTCAACTCTTTCATTCAGGGAAAAGTCTCTTAAGGAAACAAAATTATATAACTGGTGAAGAAACCTTTACCATCTATTCATATTAATGATTTTTATTAAGAAATATAAAGCATAACCCAGGAAAATCTGAGATCCATTTACTCAAAGAAAAAGAGATTCACGGGGGTAAAATAGTTTGAATATTTTAATTTTATACCTATATTCCTTACTGCCATGATGAAAATGTGTGTGTGTATGTAAAGTTTGTAATGGTTAATTTAAACTTTGATAAAGAACAGGGAAGTGCTGCCCCCCAGTCTCTCAGGATGTGTTCTTAAAAGCATAAGACCTTTTGATTTTACAATAAAAGGCCTTCTGATTCCTGAACTGTAAGCCCATACCTTCAAGATCCATTTACAAGTCTCTCAGGAAGGGAATTGAAAGAAATGAAAAGTTATGTCCTCTTGTCTCTCAAGAAAATGAGAGGTTTACTTTTTTTCTTTTACTTTTCTGTATAACTTGTGTGGAATTCTGTCTTGAGTCTGTAATTACTATCATGCTACCTTACATGCATGTGATCTGTTAATACTTACCCAATTTATTTCTTTCTCTTCTATATTGGTAGGAAGAGGACATTTGTTGGCAGGATTATTTATGTTTCCCAATAACATATGTGGGATTGGCCACTTAGACTACTATTTCTGGAAGCAGAACCTTCACTTTTAATTCATCTCTAACAATTTTTGTACTTAAATGGTGTATGCTATACAAAAAAAAAAAAAAACCCTATATTCCTTTCTGCTACAATGAAAATTTTTGTGTGTATGTGAAGTGTGTAATGGCTAATGTAATTGCACTAATACAAAAAACAATGGTGGAAATTAAGGTAGAATTTCAGGACATTAAGTAAGATCTTTGGGGTAGGCATAATTTCTCTAAAGCTCCTCAAACCATGCTTCTACCTGAAAGCATGCCTTTTCCACTCAGTTTGTTATATATCGACATTTGTCTATCTTACCATTTCCTGTGGCATAAAATTATGTGCACCAGTATTAGCTATGAGAATTAAAACAGAAAATGAGTTTGTTAATCTAATGACAGCTTATTTTATTCTGGCTTCCTTTTTTTT
>NW_007746052.1:9218-11068 GCF_000696425.1 Galeopterus variegatus
TTTTTTTTCCCCCAACTGCAAATGGCAAGTGGCAAGTCATATTTATTTTTGCTGTATAGCTTTAAATATGTCCAATTCTACTAATCGGTCCAAAATGTTTTTACATATTTAATAATGAGTCATGATATGTGTTCACAAAATATGCGATTGTACCAGCCGCTTCTATTTGTACCCTTATATCTAGAACATAAAGTTCCAATGCAATTACTACATAAAAGCCACTTTCACTGTAACTCTGAATGTTCATGGGTCCGTGGGGAAAGCTTAAGATGTGTGCAATGGTATTGTAAATTTTATTGGGCTTCCTTTCTCAAGAAATAACCATACTAATTATTTTCTATTGAGTGTACGTGCCAGTTGGGTTGTCCAGTACCTTGCTCACTGTGAATGTGTCCTCTGACTAGATGCAATATTATGTGAAACTTCATGCATGTATATTAGGCATTTCATAAGTCCCTAAAAAGCAGTGCTGGCTGAGGGTCTGTGGGTACAAAAAAAAAAAAACAAAGAAACAAACCAAAAACAAAACACATATCCAGAATAGGTGTCAATTCCTGTGATGACTTGTTACCCTATCCAGGATGGATTAATCCAATGGAATCTACTTGCCACTAAATGGATGGTTTGTTTTCCCAAGAAAAAGTCTCATACTGGTGCCTCAGCATTGGTCTTTTTCTGACAGATTGAATATTCTGAGAAGGCAGAAAGCCGGATTGTGAGAGTCCATGCTGTTGGGTCCATGTGTAGTCTCTATCTCTACCACCATGGTGATTCCATTCCTATACCCATCATCCAAGTCTTGCACAGCCGATGACAAAGAATGATTACTATCAACTGGCTGAGTAATTTGTATACTTGGTTGTTCAATTCCTTTTCCATGGTGAGTACTCTCTGATGGGCATTAACATCTGACATGAAAATTTTAATATTTGATGACCGTTTGCATATGTCCATCCACATACCCTTCCCCTAAACCTTACTTTATCCGATATTGAAGTTTTTGAACTTTCAGGCCATTTATCACTGCTCATAACTTCATATACTATATGAATCTCACCTATGGATACATCTCCTTTTTGTAAAATAGATGAACAGTTATAGCACTAGAAACTCTATCCATTAGGAAGATTGTTTCATTCACTCAGTGAAATTCAAAGCCACCAGTGAGTTTGGCTGTAATGTAGTCTCCATTAATTTTTGGCTTGCATTTATATACTGAGCCAACCTATCCACAGACCAAGCTTGGATTTTTCATATTCTCTGCACACAGCCATAGGTTTGCAAATGTGGTGGGTGACATGGAACTCTAGGCTATAGGCTCATGCAATTCACTCATGCCTTCGTGTCTTGCTCAGGCTTCATCCTTGGTGTACCATTTCTTTTCTACAATAAACTGTTGCTGTATCTACCCATTTTGATTACTTCTGGGGTCTGTTAGAACCCAGATCAAAATGGGTATATATCAGTCTAAGTTATTCAGGGATTTAACCCTATTTATAAGCCTGGCGGCCAGAAGAGAAGGTGAGGCCAGCTCTTGAAGGGCACCTATTACCTTGCAGGGAGGATGCCTTTGCAAGTATCTTCCCACATGAGGGAAATGCTAGCTCTTGATAAGGAAGGTTGAACCCCCTCTGAAGACTCTGAGGGTTCAGAGGTATAATCATCAGAGGCATTCACAGAAATGTTCCCATATGTCTTATTCTGTTTGGGCTGCTATAACAAAATACAATTGGAGGCTGTCAAGCAGTGAGTGACACTTCTTATGAGAGTTTGTCTCTTGAAAGGAAGTATGAACAACTTACCTCCATGACTGCCACAGTTCATAAATTATATAGTAAATTAGGTGCTTC
>NW_007746052.1:12458-14000 GCF_000696425.1 Galeopterus variegatus
AAAAGATTATGCAAAAATTGTGTGATGCACAATCTCTAATCTCAAATGATTTGTCCTTAGGATAGAACTTATGTTATGTACAAGTAGCCATCACTAAGTATATTGCTCATTACAAAGTCCTCATGAAAAAAGCAAACCCCATGTTAGGGGACATCAGTGGGGGACATCAGTAATGTCAGAAATCAAATTCATTTGAGGCAGACTGGAAGATGGCAGGTCAGAGATGCCATCGATGGAGTTTGGATGTGTTGTCCCCTCCAAAACTCATGTGGAAATTTGATCTCCAATGCAGCAGTGTTGGAAACTGATTGAGTCATGGGGGCGGATCCCTCATGAATGGATTAATGCTCTCCCTGGGGGAGGAGGGGTAGTGAGTGAGTTCTCACTCTATTAGTTCCTGCAAGACCTGATTGTTTAAAGGACCCTAGCACCTCCTCTCTGTCTCTCTCTTGCTTCCTCTTGCCATATGATCTGCTTGTACCTGCCGGCTGCCTGCCACTTTCNCTTATAAATTACCCAGTCTCAGGTATTTCTGTTATAGCAACACAAACGGACTAAAACAGCCATTTAACTTTGAAATTCAGATAGTAGTAAATTTTTAAAAATAAATCATTTCATAGAGAAGATAAAATTAGGAAATCAAGAGTATAGATGGGGAAAGTGCAGGGTGCTTTCAGGAAAAGCGACCAAGCTCTATATTTGGATGAAGTAAACGTAGCACAAAAGGGAGTCCTGAACTTGTCCAAGCTGTGGCCAATTGCTGAGAGCTTTTCAGACCCATAAGGGGTAAGCACCAAGCACGTATTGCCATGGAGCTGCATTTCTGGGCCAGGCAGAATCACTTTTCTAACTGCCCTAGGTATTTACTGAAATTTCTTGATTTCATTAAGGGTTATCAAAACTTCATCACCCTGGAATTCATGGAGGCATAATGTACTTTTTATTGTTCGAAGAACGTACTAACATTTCCTAGAGGGAATAATAAAACAAACAAAGAAAGAAAAAATCCTATTCTACCTTTCAATGGAAAACCTCATCCTTCGAATAAATTCATTCTCTTCACAAATGGCTACAAAGTAGACTTCGCAATTGGTTCCTTCTTGAAAGTTATGTTAGGATGTAACTGATGAAGTCTTAAACTCACCATAATGGGAGAGGAAAGACAAAGGTAAATTTTAAAGTCATGGAGGTGTAAATAATGAGCATTTACTTCTAATGGGATATGTGAAGTGAGGAAGAGAGTGCCATTGAAGATGAGGAAATTGGTTAGAAAAATAGACAAGTAATGAACAAATGAATTAAACAATGCTACAAATGCAATCCAGCCCTAAAGTCTATGGATTTGAGTTTGTTTTGTTTTATGTATTTGGTGAAATAAAAATATACAGTGATGAATATATAACTAAATCATTATTTTCTTGAAAAATATTTTCTTAGTCTTTTTAGGCTAAAGTTAATGGAAAACCTATAAAAATACACATATACAAATATACGTAAAGTAACAGTGCATGAGTATAATATATAATGCAAGTTAATGTATCA
>NW_007746053.1:0-1109 GCF_000696425.1 Galeopterus variegatus
CATGTTTTAAATAAAAATAAAGCCTACATATAATACAGTAATATTGCATTTTTTCAAATTGAAGCAACTATTGATTTTAAGATACATCATTATTTTTTGTTCCACTAACTATCAGTTGGTCAGCTGATAACAGACCAAACTTAACAGCTCCAAAACTAAACTGCTGAGCAATACCACCCCAAAACTTGTTTCACCCAGAGTCTTTCCCAACTTAGTTGATAAAAATCTCATCCTTCCAGACCCTTTGCAATTACCATTGACTTCTTTCTTTCTCAGCCTACATCCACTCTATCTGGAACATGCTGTTGTCTTTACATTCAAAATGTATGTAGAATCTAACCACTTCTCACCAGAGCCATTGCTATCTTTTGGTTTAGGGCTGGTTCTAGCTACTAACATCTCTTGCCTGGATTAATGCAATTGCCTTCAACTTGGCTCCCTGCTTCCAATCTATTCTCAATATGGCAACTGGAATGCTCTCATCATACCATAACTCAAATCACCTCCTCTTCTGCTCAAAATCTTCCAAGTGACTTCATTTTTGTTGAGATTTTTTTTTTTTTTAAAAACAGGGCTTGGTGCCCTTTAAAAAAAAAAAAAAAAAACAGCATGGTGCTGATAACACCAAGGTCCAGAGTTAGTTCCCTGTACCGGCCAGCTGCCAAACCCAGTCCCCCCAAAACAAAAATCAACCAACCAAACAAAAAACTAGGTCTCTAGAGTGTCCAATGGAAGTGAAATATTTATACCCTTTGTCTCAACGTTTTCATTTCTTGGGAATAAACCCATAGGAAATAAATTTTCAAAATATGTGTATTTATCATCATATATATGATATAATATCTGTCATATATAGCTTATATACATATAGTAGCCAAGTAACATATATAATTCATATGTAGATATAATAGTCAAATAATAAAACAAAATCCCACAAATTAAATATCCTACCACAGGGGGATTTTTCAAGTAAATAATAGTTTAACTATTAGATATTTTGAAATATAATATGTATCCTTTAAGAATAATGTTTGTGAATATTATAAAGCAATATGAAAAAGTATGTGTTGCCAAGTTAAAAAAGATACACAACACAATACATACAGTAT
>NW_007746053.1:1743-3667 GCF_000696425.1 Galeopterus variegatus
TTGAAATATAATATGTATCCTTTAAGAATAATGTTTGTGAATATTATAAAGCAATATGAAAAAGTATGTGTTGCCAAGTTAAAAAAGATACACAACACAATACATACAGTATAGGACTATGCAAAATATATATAAATAAAGGCAATAAAATGAAGGCAATAAAAGCAAATTATAGTGGCTGAATGAAGCGTGTGAAAATCTTTTATTTCCTGATTTTTGAAGTATCTATAATTAGTTTTTTTTACTTTACATAATTAAGCAATACAATTACATTTACAATATTACATGCAATACAAGCAGAAAAGTCAATACTATGTGTGGACAATTTGGTAGTAATTATGAAGAATGTAAATGCATATAAATAAAGATTAGAAGGTAAATGTCAAAAATAAAAGATTTTTAAAAGAATTAAACAACATACTGTACCCCACAAATATGTACAAGGAAAGGTTAAAATATTTTGAATAATACAGAAAAGAATAGTAGTACTTATTTCCTTCATATATTTGCAAAATGTACATTAATGTTACTGGATTTTTTAAAAATTGAACACTTTAAGAGTTATAACTCATTTCTTTGTATGAAAACATTGCAGAAAAGAATTCACTGTAAAATCCCAAAACAAGCAGGTGAGGTGGAGTTTACCTTTCCTGGGACTGTGCTTCTCGTCCACTTGCGTATCTTGGGAGTACTTACTCTTTCCTGCCGTGGGGCTCAACTCGCTCATGGCAGCCATTGCTTTCTCCTCTCCTGGTGAATAGTTTTCACCTAGACGAAATGTAATCCACATATGTTAGCCAAGAGAAAGGGACTCCTTTGAAACATTTAAACAGTGGGCACCAAGCAAGTGAAAGCTGGCCCATTCCATCTGTTTGGGGTACAGGGAGGCTCATGACCCCCTCTTGGCTCAACATAACAGGTATACTGCACCTAAGGTTTGGAACTGTTTATTATTTAGGATCTAGAATGCTCACTGTGTGCCAGTTTGAGAGCACTAGCTTTGGAGGGAGGCACTCCCAAGTTCAAATCCAGGCTCAGGATTGACCTACTGTGGCCAAGTGCCACCAGGAACAATTCGTGTGCTTGGACTGGCCAGTTAGCTCCGTTGTTTAGAGTGTGGTTTTGATAACACCAAGGTCCAGGGTTCAATCCCTCTACTGGCCAGCTGCCAAAAAAAAAAAAAAAAGTTGTGTGCTTAAGTTTCTTCATTATTGTTAATAGCAACAACAACAACTTCATGAAAAAGTTGTTCTAAGACTTAAATAGATTGCACATGCCTAGCACAGTGCCAGGCACTCAGTGAGTGGTAGCTGTATAATACAGTTTCTTGGCATTGTCACTGGAGCTACCACAGACATGAGCAACCTCAGAGCTGTGCTTTTCTGGAATCCTCTACCTGCACTTGAGAACCTGGCTTCTATAGCCTCTGATGACTCCCATAATGTTTCCCCATTTGACCCACCACAAGTGTCACTGATAATGTCTATCACTAATAATTGGAGACCACATCTGCATAAAGAGATAATGCGATCCAAATCCCATACTATAATAGACCATAGGTTGATGATGTGTGTACAGAGTTCTAGAAATAACTAACACAGAGATCATGACCTTTCTGCATATGGGAACTAAATAAATCATTACTACTGTACAATATTAGGATCTTTAATGCCCATGAGGATTTTATATGTGGTACTTTGTACAGAACTACAATACTTGTACTATGTTTCGTGCTCAGTTTATTAAATTTATGAATCTCTTAAGGAAAATGTTTCAAAATCTGTAACAGCTTATGCCACTAAAAATCCAAACTTGTCAGCTTAATAAATAAAATCTTCTTAAGCATTAAAACACTGGCACTTGACAAGAACTGGTCTGATACCATTTTTGCAAACTGAGGAATGACTTCTTAGCATCTCTTTAT
>NW_007746053.1:4155-6079 GCF_000696425.1 Galeopterus variegatus
ACAAGAACTGGTCTGATACCATTTTTGCAAACTGAGGAATGACTTCTTAGCATCTCTTTATAACAAATATTTCATTGTTCAGAGGTGTTTTATGGTCAAGTGATGAGCAGCGGGCACCCCATCAGGACACACAGTCAGACCTCTCTGGCTGCTGCTGCCATCAGTGTTGTTTGTCTTCTCACCTCGTGACAGTGTGTGGTTACCAAGGGTGACTGGTCTTGTCTCATCTTGGATCCCACTTTTCCTCAACTGCTCGCCCTACTTCCGGAATCCAAACCCACTGATTCTTTATATAAATGAACTTTATAAGAAGGCATAAGTACTTAAAAACAAAACAAAATGCAGAGTATACTTCTCCTCTAAACATTAAAATTTATTTTTAAAATATTCCTAATAATGGCATCCCCCTTTTGTGTTACAAATATTATATTAATACTTTTTTTGTTTACATTAATGTCTCCTTTTTAGAGTTGTTATGACATCATGGTTTTGAAAATGGTTCAACTTAAATATGAATATTTTCTTTTCATGCTAAAATTATCCTACTTGGTTTGGGGTTAGGTTCAGAGTGTGGATGTCACCTCTCTATTTGGATGTCTCCTCCCTGCTTCTAGCTATTTTTTTTTTCCTTAAATAGCTTTACTGAGGTATACCTGCTATACAATGAACTGCACTTAAAGAGTAAAATTCTGTATGTTTTCAAGGATGTATATACCTGTGAAAGTTAGTGCAATTAAAATACAACACACACACACACACACACACACACACACACACACACTTCATAAAGCAATTAGGAGAATTCATTGGTACATATACATATGAGGGTACTTCAAAAAGTTCATGGAAAAATAGAAATAGAAGATACACGAAACTTTCCACGAACTTTTGAAGTATCCATGTGTGTGTGCACACACTTTTGAAGTATCCATGTGTGTGTGCACACGTGTGCATGTGGGGAGGGGGAGAAAGAGAAAGAGTAATGAATGCTCTTCAGGCACGACAACCCGGAAACGTGAGTCAGATTTCACTTCCTACTGGCTTCCTTTGCAATGATGTGACTGCTCCTTCAAAGCATAAGTACTTTTACTAAGGTGACATCCTTCATACCCAGCCCTGTATCAGCACAGTCACTGGCTCTGTTCATCAATATGGCCTCCCCTCTCCATGAACAGGTCAAGTCTCCTGACTTTTGAAGACACACTTCAAAGCTTTCTAAGGCTTCATGTGACAGTCTACCACCCTCACACAGATTGTCTAAGCATCTTATCTTTTTGGTACTCCAAATAAACCAGGTTGTTACACCACTTCCTGCCAGCAGGTCCAGCCCACCCACTTCACCATGACAGACACCTACTGCCAGGTAACCTCAAAACATTTCCTGACTTGAAACACTGGATTCAAACCCTGATCTATAACTGGGGGAAGGAAAGGTAACCTGGAGGGAAATTTCAGAACACCCACTGATGTTGATCTTGGCTTGAGCCAAGAACAGGCTCAAGCTGTACAACGTGGGAAATGCAGTCTCACCATCTTCTCTTAAATGTGTCCTTCCAATCAGACTGGTGGCCTTTTTACTCCCTTGGCTTTACTCTGAGTGACTTCCTCCTGTTTTTAACAGCTCCCTTCATTTTCCACCTTTGGTCCAGAAAACTGCACTGGTTGCCTGGGTTAGAGACTGTATATGGCACCGTGAGAAGTTTCTGGTTGGAAGCAGTGTTCACAGGGAATCACGCTGAGGATCAGCTTCTGGCAGAGGTGGTTAGCTTTAAAGGCAGGAAGTGTCCTACTAACAGCATCCTCCCTGCACGTCTGTGAGGACACAGGGGCCATCAACAAGTTGCACCTTCTGCGTTCTGGCCTTGAAGACTCTGCCTGATCACCACCTTCCCCCTGCCTCAGCCCACCTACGTTCTTCAGCTGA
>NW_007746053.1:9959-13997 GCF_000696425.1 Galeopterus variegatus
GTCTAGTTTTTCTGTTCACTTTGGTGCTCTATCTTTGAGAATGTTGAATTGTGCTTGTCTATTGGTTTATGTTGATGGTATTGAATTGCCAAATAGAAGAGTATATTTCTGCAACTTAAATGTGAATTACTACTTAAATGTGAGCTAATAAACTTTCTGATTCCAAGAGCCTCTCCTGAGATAAGAGGATGAAGGTTGGTCGTGCTGCTGGGCCAGGTGTATGAGGTGCTGGCATTTTGAACCCGGGGGCACCTTACTCTTATCTGAAGCATTTTTGTTTCTTAGCCCCCAGTGACGATGTCGATCACTTAAAGTATAGTTAGATGTCAAATCTTAACTTGGAGAAAAATGCAGAGGGTAATTTCTCTTATCCTCTGCTACCTTTAGGAAGATGACAAGTTTGCCTCAGGCTTGACTTGGTTTCTTTCCAGATTCCAACATTTATATTAAAGCTTCTGATTTGGCTCAGTTCCTTTTGATTCCTCTCTCTCCCACTCAAATTCTTATTTTTCTCTTGGTGCTAAATCAGGATGAGGAACAAGACTTTTGACTTCCACTGTTGCTACAAAGGAGGATTAGAGGCCAAATCAATTTATTGGCCATTGCATTAGCAAGACTGAGTTTTTATTGTGCTCAATTAATTGTGTCTTCTCTTCGTCAGACACCTATGTGTGCAAGTGACAGGAGGCTAACTAAAATGGCTTTGGAAGAAAAAGAAAAGAGGAAATTGAGGTAAGTCACAGAAGATAAGTGCAAGCACAATTCTAGAGAACACAGAGACTAGAATTAAACTTCCCCTGCCCCAAACAAATCTAAACCTCAAACTTTCTTCTCAGCTGTCCTTTTGCACTTTCCCTCCCTTCTCTTAATCTTTTCCAAGAGGCAAAAACATGTTTGCTGGCAGTTCTGGAGTCTCATTCTTCCTATCGATAAAAGAGAAGAAAAAGCAGCTGTGTTCAAACTCCAGGTCTGAAGATCCCAGGAAGGCTCTTATTGGTTCAGCCCAGAATACTTTATTACCCTTTGAACCAATCGCTGTGGTCTTACGGGTGCCATGTCAAGTACCCTGATTGGTCACTTCTATCATCCCAATGTTTTTCAAGCTACAGTTCACTGCTCTCTTGTAAAATCAATTTAGGGCCTCATGAACAGCATTTTTGTCTTGTTTTGTTTTGTTTTTGGCTTAAACAACAGGAATTTAAATTCTCACAGTTCTAGAGGGTAGGAAGTCCAAGATCAAAGTGCCAGCCAATTTGGTTCCCTGGTAAGGGCTCTCTTCCTGGCTTACAGATGACTGCCTTCTTGCTGTGTCCTCACATGGCGGGGGAAGACTGAGGGGTGTGGGAGGTAAGCTCTCTGGAATCTCTTCTGGTAAGGTCATTGCTATGGTTTGAATATGTCCCCCAAATTTCACGTGTTGGAAACCTAATCCTCAAATTCACATGTCCATTGGAGGTGGGGCCTTCGGGAGGTAACTAGGATAAGATAAGTTCATCAGGGTGGGATACCCACTATGAGACTGGTGGCTTTATAAGAAGAAGAAGATAGACCTGGCTGGCACACTCTTGCTCTCTCACCATGGAATGCCTTCCACTACGTTATGACACAGATAAAGGCCCTCACCAGATGCAGCACAGATTCCAGTTCCATGCCTCTGGACTTCCCACTCTCCAGAACTGCAAGAAATAATTTTTTTTTTGTATAAATTACCCAGTCTATGGTATTCAGCCATAGCAACAGAAAATGGAGTAAGATAGGCACTAATTCCATCACAAGGGCCCATGATAACCTCATCTAAACCAAATTACCTCCCAAAGGCCCCACCTCCAAATACCATCACACTGGGGGTTGGGGCTTCAACCCATGAATTTGGAGGTGGGACACAGTTCAGTCCGTGGCAATATTGTTGCTAGGAGCTCTATCTATTTAAAGACTGGCTAAATGAAGTTCTCCAAACAGAAATAAAATAACAGACAAAGGCTTGGGACTTCAGAAAAGAAAAAAGAATATAATAGGTTAGAATACCCTTCTCGTGAGCTTTTAAAACCATATTTGACAGCGTGGTTTTCTAACCAAAATGGACTAGGCTAAAATAGAATGGAATAGATAGTGAATCCCACTTAGTGAGAGTAAGGATTGTTTTGAGAAACTTTTGATTTCTGAAGCACAGGCATATATATAATAAACACATAGATAAATATTGCAGTACATTTTAAAAACATGTATTTCTTGCTGTAGGTCATACTCCAAAAGGGCTGAAATTCTCTCTACTGCACGTGTTTTATATATTTTATTTCTATTAATAATGCCTCTGTTTCCCAGATTTAAAGCTTTTGTTCAGACTTTCGAAAAGGACAGCCTTGAAATGATTGCTCAACCACAAAGTTGCTTCATTGTCATTACTCTATGGGTTTAACGGGCAGATACACTAATTTCTCCTCTGGACTCCGAAGTCAAAGGTTTGTACGTGTGCTTCCCTCCCCACTCTAGGTCAGGCTCTGTTCCACAGTCCGGTCTGGGAACTGACCTAAGGTGCTGGTTGTTAGATGACGGTAGCCACCAAAGAAGATTAAGATCACTTAGAACTAGGTTTAACAAAAGCAAGTTTTAGACTAATATCTGCCACATGTACAAACATTTATGAAAACTTCTAAGCATCACATTGCACAGAATGTTCATTCCTGGCAGTTGCAACAATATTCCAGAGGCAGGATTCTGTTATCCTTAGAGTCAGTGTCAGGCAAAAGCAAATCAGTCAAAACCAATGGTCTGGATACAGACTCATTTAGAAATGAAGATTAGGGTATCCTCCGTAAAACTACAGCTTATAGATCTTGCTGGATTTTCCAGATACAGACTCGGCAGAATCTGATTTTGGCAGAAATGTGGCTGGCAGACACCCTTGTAGGTGCCTCCTCTGGCCTGTGATGCTTTTTCACGTAATTTTGGCTGACCACCCTGGAGTGAGACTTCTTGGGGAAACTAACATCCCACAGAGCAAAACCTTAAACTAGTTGGGACATACATAGCTTTCTATATTAAAATATTTGAAGGCAAAATACAATCTTAGCATGCCAAATACAGTATTAAAGCACATTCCATAGGCTTGGAGAAGGAAAGAAGTCAACAATTAACAAATTCATTGAAACTCGACTGCAAATAAAGCAGCCCAGATAAACAAAACTGCCTTAAAAGTGCTTTCCCGGATACCACACGAAAATGTCTCTCACGTAACTACAGCTAGCACGAAAATCCAATGCTAAACTAAACTTTAAGGAGACCGCTGTTACATAGCGTCGCTGAAAAAGACAAAGTGAAGAGGAGACTGTCCAAGCAACAAATGAAAGGAATGGAAAGACTTTTTGAAATACTGTTGTGCAGTATGTCTACGGTTGTCTCTGAAATCGTGACTGGCTCTTTAAAGAGTCTTTAGTTTCATTCGCTTTTTTCTGAAAAGCGGGTCACCTGCTGGGTTTTATTATCTGGGGGCTGGGAACTGGGGGCGTTACTTGCCCTTGGCTTTGTGGTGGCTCTGGGTCTTCTTGGGCAGCAGCGCGGCCTGGATGTTGGGCAGGACGCCACCTTGAGCAATGGTGACTTTGCCCAACAGCTTGTTGAGATGGCCAGCTGCAAGTGCCGCGGGACCTCGGGGGTCAGGTACTCCAGTTTCGCCGCCAGGTACACGGGGGCGCCGCCCAGGCCGGCTCGGCGTAGCTGCCCTTGCGGAGCAGGCGGTGCACGCGGAGCAGGCGATGCACACGGCGGGGCGCACGAGGAACTGCAGCCCGCCCGGGAAGAGCGCGTCTTGGGTTTAGCGGGAGCCTTGCAGCCCTGCTTCCCGTGTCCAGACATCTGCCACGCAGCGCCCTCTAACGCAAAAGAGAAAACGAAAATGAGAGGCCAAAAAGGGATATACAGTGTGTTTACATATAAATGTATACGTGTGTGTATGCATATACACATATATATACACGTATGTGTGTATATACGCACATATGTGTGTGTCTATATAAAAAAGCTGAAGCCTACAATTAGCAT
>NW_007746054.1:0-207 GCF_000696425.1 Galeopterus variegatus
AGTTGGGTTTGCCTGCTTGGGAACCCCAGGTATTAAAAATTGTTATTTACTCCTCTGTTGAGGCCACCGTTCAGGAGAAGAGAACATGTCAGCCAGTGGCTGGTAACTTGAGTGGATTTATCTTTATATTGATCTTGCCTTTCCCCAGATTTGGTGTCTAGCTCTTTCCTGGAATCACATTTCATTACCAGGCAAATTTAGTAAAGC
>NW_007746054.1:4277-13989 GCF_000696425.1 Galeopterus variegatus
TTAATCTGGTCATGGATTAATGGGTTAATGGTTTAATGGGTTATCAGGGAGTGGACTGGTGGCTTTATAAGGAGAGCTCATGAATGAGCTTTGGACATCCTCTTGTCATTCTCACCATGTGATAACCTTTGTCACTAAAGGACTCTGTAGAGAGTTACCATCAAGAAGACCTTCACCAGTAGTCCCCCCAAGACCTTGTACTTCCCAGCCTCCAAAACTGTAAAAAATGAATTCTATTTCTTCATAAATTACCCACTTTCAAGTATCCTGTTATCAGTGACAAAAAATGGATTAATATATAGGAACTTGCAAAGAAATGTCAAATGAGCCATCTCTTCTCTTTTTCCTATGGGCTTTTTGAAGGCAGGGAAGTCTTTGAATTGGATTTTTCAGATCAGAATTCTCAGCCTCTAACACTGGGCCTGGCTGGAAAAAGGGTGAATAAGTGAGACACTGAATCCTCAGCGATATGAAATTGCTCCTAATAAAGTTGAAGAGACTAATCTGTTACGTGCATCTGTGTGAGTGGACAACTTTTTCATCTGCTTGAGGGTCAACAAATGCTTATCATGGGACTCACACTCTTGGATATCTTAGAAAACAACCTCCTTGGGCCGGCCCGGTGGCGCACTGGAGAGTGCGCCGCTTGGGAGCGCAGCGGCGCTCCCGCCGAGGGTTCGGATCTCATGTGGAGACCGGTTCCCGCTCACTGGCTGGGCGCAGTGCGGGCGCAACACCGAGGGTTGCGATCCCAACACTGAGGGTTGCGATCCCGTTGCCGGTCAGTAAAAAAAAGACAAAAAAGGGGAAAAAAAAAAAAAAAAAGAAAACAACCTCCTTATTTACTTTTTTCCCCCAGCCCTTTACACGACAGGTGCAATGTTAGAAAGAGCACTGGGCACAGAGACAGACATGGGTTCAAATTCAAGGTCCACCACTTGGCTTGTTATGTTTTCTTAGAAAATCCACTTAACCTCTCTGAGCTTTTGTTTCTTTATCTGATAATTCAACGATAATATTGACTCCACAGAAAGAAAGAATGAATGAATGAATTAGAAAGAAAGATTATAATAAAATAACAATATTGGGAAGACTAAGTGAAGCAGTGCACATAAAACTAGTACAGTCAAGGTTTTAGAAAGTACGTTGAACTCTTATTATGTATGTGCCAGCCTGACAGCAATACTCAACCGGGCTACCCTGCCAATTAGTTTGAAAGTCAGAGGAAGTGGAGTTTTTTTCCCAGGCAGAGAACCCAGAGGTAACTTTACTTTCTTCCTAATTGGACTATAGCAGAGGAGAATTGCAGACGGGTGGGCAAGGCCAGGGCTGCTCTGTGTCTGGCAGACACCCAGCTGGGCTTAGCTGTGTCCATTCTGGTGCCAAAAAGGTTCATCCACAGAGCGGGGCTTTATCCCGAGGGACACAGAACAGCCTCCCCCAGCTGTGCAAGCCAAATATGACCTTGCTCTGTTGAGACTAGCACTGCGTGTGACCACTGCCCAGCAATGTCCCTTCCTACTGATGCTCGCAGGGGCTCTTCTCAAAGCACCCCTCCCCAGAGGGACCATACAGTGTGACTCAGGTGACAGCCACTGCCCTCCTGCTCAGCACCAGGCTGCTTGATGTGTGTTTGCTCACCGAATCTCCAACCAGCCTAACAAGTAGCATTGATACTGTCCCTATTTAACACATAGGGAAACTGGAGCCAGCAAATCAGTGATACTAGAATTCTTTGATTTTCTAAGCTTTAAAAACTGAATTCCTTCTTCTCTGTGATACCACAGGGTGGAGAGATCTGTACTTCAACTTCAGAGAAAGACATTGATGATCACGTACTAAAATAAAAATCACAGTAATGGTTAACATCCATTGAACTATTAGTAGGCATAAGCAGCGTTCTCAATGGGGAATAATTTTATCCCCCAGGAAACAGTTGACAATGTTTGGAGGCATTTTTGGGGTGCTATGGCATCTAGAGAGTAGAGGTCAGGGGTGCTGCTAAACATCCTACAATGTACAGGGTGTCTCCCACAACAAAGAATTGTCTGGTCCAAAATGCCAATAGTGTGAATGCTGATAAGCCCTAATGTAAATCGTTTAAATCGATTATGTCTTTTAATCCTCATTAAAAACCCAGCAAGGTGGGTATAACTATTATTCCTTTAATACAGTAGGGAAGCACAGAGAGGTTAGGTCACTTTTTGCAAGATGACACTAGGAAGTGGTGATACTAGGAATTTGAATGCAGGGACCCTGACTCCCTCATTCCTGACCAGAGCAGGTCATTATCTCATATGGGGTCCCTCACAGTATCCAGAAGAGTGCCCAATGCTTATAGAAATGGAGAGGATGTCCTGTGAAGAGTTGGTCAGCGAAGTCCTCCTGACAGGAATCCTGAACTGAAATCAGACTTGTCCAAGGTCCCACCCTGCAAGTGGGTGATGGACTCTGGGCCCACCCCACTCCCCCACTCCTTGGTCAGGACTCTGTGCAGGCCACGTTGCGTTCAAATGAGAAAACTGATGTGAAGAAGCTTGGAAAGAGGACCAGTGATGGAGGAACATGAAGGATAAGTATGTCATATGGGCTTTTCATAGAAGGAAAATGTCTTCCAGCCTTTAAAATGCACTCACCTCCAGAACGGACCTCATGTGAAGTATTCACAGGTGAAGGCAGCAGGAGGATGATCTCCAGGCATAAAGTCATTCATTGTACCACCTCCTCGGACCCCAAGCAAGTCACCACGGGTAGCTTTATGTCCATGGCTGACCATGTGCAAATGTGACCCTATTTAGGTGCCCCCAAAGCACTTGCTGATTGGTTTTCTAGACTCTAGGTTTTTGATCATTTTATTCTTTGAGTTTTAACCAGGCTCTTAAGCTGACAATTTGCATTTGATTTGACAACCCCTTCTCAGTTTTCAGTTTACATTGCAATCGTCTCAGCTAAAGGTGGTCTCCCTAGTGTTTCTTATACCTCAGCCCCTTGCTTTCTGTACTTAAAATTCTCATGATTCTTTGCTAAGAGAGCTCAGAGGATCCTAGGAACTATTTAGTGAAATCCAAACATTTTATGGTTGGGGTAATTGGGGCTCAGAGGAAAAGGAAATGACTTTGCAATTATAATAATCACAATCACAATAAGCAAGAATTCTGATCATGACTAAGATCTCTGACTATGTGTATAAAAGCTTTACGTTTATAAATCATTTTTATTTAATTGCTCTTGCTTAAATATCATAGTAACATCATTAAGCAAACAGGACAGAGAATATTCTCATCTTTCATGAGAAATGGACTCAGATGAAGTGACTTGATCAAAATTCCACAATCAAGAGAAAAAGCAATCCTAGTCTCTTCATTAAAACCCGGGTCTTGTGGCAAATTATCGTGTACTCTTGACACTGTGCATCTCTGCACATAGCTAGTTACTGAGCCAAATCAATCTCCTAGCTTTGTTGATTGCTTTGAAGGGCATAATGAGGCCAGTTCCATGAGTGGGACAGATCTGAGTGCAGGTTCTGTTTCTACACCTAGAAGTGTGACCCTGGACAAGCTATTTGACTTGTCTTGCCTCAGTGTCTCCATCTGAAGAACATATTTTCTTACGATTATTGGTCATGTATTAGTACCTTTTATAATAAAACGTGGTATCACTATTAAAATGGATTACACTGATTTTTGGCTTCAACTGGCCACCAATGAGGCCACTATATGGTGGTGTGATGCTCTTGGAGACATAAGGTATCATTCTGGCCTCGTTCTCATTCCTATGCCAATTCCTGCACCATTCCCCTCCCTTCATGGGTGACCTACTACTCACGGGCAAGAAAGAGTAAAGCTTAAGTTATGAGGAGTTGCTGCAGCCAGAGGCATCCTTCATGATTAAAGGATAAAGAAACAAATCTTTTAAGCAACGTAGAATGGTTCTTTGCAACAATAACAACAATCTTCCTCAATCATATACAAGTGCTGTTTTGAAGCTGTTTTCCCACCCAGGGTCAGCTGGGGGCCGGGACCTCATTACTCTTTCATCTCCAGAATGTACTCCCTTTGTAGCTTAATAAGAACCAACCATGACTTGTGGCCACCACAAAAGCTGATTCTGTACCGGGCTGCCTTACCAACGTGCACATCCCCCTAGCCCTGGCCTCTGTATGCACTCACGTTCCTCACATCTCACTGAAAAGTGCATGCACCTTCCCACATCCCCAGCCCCCATGGCCTGCCTCTTCTGGTGTCTCAGTCTCCTGAATGACACCAGCATCTCTTCTGTCAGTCAAAACAGAAAGCTGGCAGTCGTCTTTGGACGGTGGAGACAGGAGACAACCATATACTTTGGAGTTTATCTTTGAAGTGTCTTCCAACTCTAGCCCCTGTGTTTAAACTCCAGTCCCTTTACCCTCCTGGCCACTCTCATTTCCCACTTCAGCTGTTAAAATAGCCTTTCCACATTCTGACTCCAAAAGCTCCGTATCACTGGGTAGTAATGGTGAACCATATCAGAGGTCTCATGTGCTATGCTAAGGAGCTAAACATTTTATTTGGTAAGTGATGGGGAACCAAGTGATGGGATCAGATGTACATTTTAGAAAAATCACTCTTGCTGCAAATGTAGATGGTGAATTAAAAGGTAAAAGCGCAGAGGACAGAGAGACCAGGCTAGAGAAGCAGTTGCAATGATCTCACCGAAAGGTGATCAGAAACTTCAGTAGGATGGTGACAGTGGAGATGGAGCAGACGGGATGGCTTGAGAGATGGTAATGTGGTAGAACTAAAAGGATTGGTATTTAATAGGGTCTCAGGAATGAGGAAGGCCAGACTCTACAATAATGACAGGGTTTCTGTCTTGGAACAGAGGAAACATTTACACCGTTAAAGGGAAAACTCGGTGAGATGAAATCTTTCTTTAAATACCTCAAGAGCTGTCAGAGGAAAAAAAAAAACAAATAAATATTGATTGATTCAAGTTCTGAATGTCTTCTGAAGGCAGAGCAAAGAAGGGTGAGGTTGACAGAGATAGATTTGAGTTTTTTTTATACATGGAGCTTTCTCTAAAAGTTTTCTATAAAAGGTTACCCCCAATGGACTCTGATGCGGAGCTCATTAGTTCACAGATAGGTCCAGTCTCTTGTTGCATAATGTGAGGTGAACCATTTATGAACATAAAGACTCCTTCAAACATGGTGATTCTAGGATTCTCAGACTCAGAGGATTAACCTTAGGAAGAAGCACAATGTGCATTGGTGGCCAATGTTCTGGTCCCAGCTCTGCTCCTGCCTAACTTACAGAGTGACATTAAGTAAGTTACTTTGCCCCCCCCGGTCTCAAAATTCCATCAACATAAACAATGAAGAGTTGGAATAAATAATAATGATAATAAAATAAAAACAGCAAGCACTCCGTGAATGGCAGCCACTTTTGTTGTGGCCAGCATCATGCTCTGCTTCATGTGTCCAATGTTCTTTAATTCTCACAAGTGCACTGTGAAAATTAGAAAAAAGGTCCACACACTGCTGATGGTGGTAGGTCCCAGCCTCTACAGTGATTTGATTATTCTACCTTCCCTACCCCAAGATCCTGCTTCTTACTCAAACTAGCTGGTATTCCTACTCAAAGAACTGTAACAATACACTAGTTCTCAAGGTACTGAAAGCTGGGTGAGGATTTGATTGTATGTCCACAAATAGGCACAGATGACCATCTTTCCTCTCCATCCCAAGTCTGATTCGCTTTTGTTTGCTCAGTGACTAGTGTAGGGTCTGGCATTTCTCAGACATTCTGCCAGTATATGATGAATAAAAATGCTTATGAAATGCTTCATAATGATTATGGAAAATGTATTCATAATATTTATTACATTAAATATACCTTCCACATCTACTATAAGCACAGAGCTAAGCTCAGAAAATGGAAAGAAAATTTTTAAAAAATTAGAAAATACTCTATTTGAGATGCCCCCTATCATCCAACTGGAACTTTCCGATAGGCATCCAGAGATACTAACGGCAGCATGGCAGGGGAGAGGTGGGGCTGGAGATAGAATTTTCAGGGTGGTAGTGTCTGTCTAGATAGGTGGCATAGAAGTCTGTGGATCAGATGAAATCACCTAAGGAGTAAGAATGATAAAAAATAGGAAACAGTCAAAGAATGAATCCTGAGGCACTCCAACATAGAAGATGGGAGATGAAGAGGAACCAGCAAAAGGGACTAAAAATCATAGCAAGTGTTATAGGAGAAAAACCAGAAGCCGAGGGAAGGTTCCCAGCAGCCAAGAGAACATACGTTAAGAAGAAAGAAGGGATCAGTTGTGTCAAGTGCTGTTGAGACAAGAAATGCAGATTTGCCATAGTATTTGCAACGTGAAAGTCACTGGTAATATTGATGGGGGCAGTTCAGAGGTGTGGGGGATGAACACTTGCACAGCAGAGTGTGCAACCATTTACATCTCTCCCACCCTTTTTCTCCCTCTGTTCTGCATTGCAGGGAAATTTAATTTCTAATATCTCCGGCCAACTAGCTTGAGACCTGATTGAATTTCTGGGAGACTCTTGTAGGAGAATGGAGGACAGAATGAAAAGATAAGCTGGAGTATTTTCCCTGCTGCTTTGAGTGGCATGTCCAGCAGGGCCTGTGTCTTCTGCATGGTTCTGGCTATCACTGAATAAGCCCCTTTCTGTGTCTGAGTTCTTAGTGGGCTGCCTGCTGAGATTCCAGCTTCCTCGGAGCTCTGGAAACAATAGCTCTTCCCCGGTCTCTCCAGTCCTATGGGTGGTGGTGGCTTTTTGCTGTGGTTAATGTTGGAGTTGCCTCACCTTCCCGGGCCACTCTTTCATCTCTTCCCTAGGCAGAGCCCACTCCCAGAGACCAGTCTGACTTTATTTATCTATTTTTGGTCAGCAGAATCCTGAGCCCTGCGTTCCACACATTCTGGGCCATTATCCAGACATCCCTGTGGTTTCCAAGCACATTTTTGAGAAGGACATGGGGACTCAAGCCCCAAGAACAAAAGTTCCTTGGGTGTTTTATGGAATGACCCCTGGGGTGCCTGATAGCCTTTCTGTTTAGCTGGCACGGAGACATTCCACCCAGGATGTAATCTCTTTCCAAATGTGGTGGGGGAACTCGTCCATAGGAAAGGTTTAAGCAAATAAACGTGCCATCACAGTTTCTAAGTGTCCCATCCGAGGAAAGCTGGAAAGAAGGCAACATGCACAAATGAACTCAGCATACTTTGCAAAAATGAGTAGGAGGCAAAGTCGATGGACTATAGAAATGGGAAGGAGAGTCTCAATTTCACCCAAATATGATTTTTTCCAGATTGACCGTGAGTTTCTGATATTTAAAAATTTTAAGATTCTGAGTTTTCTTAGATTTTGAGTTTCGTGGTCTAATTCTCATGTCTCTAAGCCTCCCCAGTCTATGGACATAAGTTGTGTCCCCTTAGTATTTGCCCACACTTCGCTGGTTATTTTCCCCTTCTGCTTCGGCAGGCCCTTCAGCCCATCCCATCGGGCTGGCGATTCCCTGACTCCTCCAGCCCCGTCAGGTAGAGCTGGGTCTCTCCAGGCTCTGGTAACAGTGCTGACCCCTTCTCCCTCCAGAGGTCGGTTCCTGCAGCTGCTAGCCCC
The DNA here is from genome assembly GCF_000696425.1 of Galeopterus variegatus. Taxonomy (NCBI): domain Eukaryota; kingdom Metazoa; phylum Chordata; class Mammalia; order Dermoptera; family Cynocephalidae; genus Galeopterus; species Galeopterus variegatus. Next base: position 11,911 of record NW_007746054.1, read on the forward strand.
TGGGTGCCTTACCATCCATTATCCATTCCCTTCACCCTCTCTGTGACACTGTAAAAGTCCCCTCATTCAACTCATGTTCAGTGAAGCCCCTCTGAGTGGGCCCTCTCTTTCCTGCCAAGACCAAGATGTTATACCCAGGTACTTCTTAGAGTCACAGGGTGAACTTGAGTGGATTCAAGCAAACCTTTTACTCTGCCATCTTTAGTATGTAACATCTGACTTATTGATTGAGTGCCTGCGCTGGGCTCTGCCAGGGCTTCCTCTCGTTCTGACGTCCCTCACTGAAGGCTCTCCTGTGAAGGAACCACTGGAGGGCCTCTCATCTCTACTGGGTTCTGCTTGGCGTGACTCAATTGTGCCCTGCTGCTGCCAGTCTCCCATGGTCCTAAGGCCACAAGTGCTTGCTGCATCAGAGTACAGTTGCATTTCCTGGAGCCTTCACTGTGCTCAGGCCATTCTGCTTCTACCCAGAATCGAGGAGAACATCCCTCTCTCCTACTGTGACAAGCTCACTGAGCACAGCTGTCCCCAGTGTCACCCTCCTTCCCCATGAAAATGGTTCTCTTTAGTTTCCCCTGGAGGCTCCTTCCATGGTCTCAGACACAGGTTTCTGCAACTGGTCTAGGAGCTGGCACAGTGTTAGGATGAAAAGGATTCTACGACTAAGTAAGACAGAAACACTGGACTAAAAATAATAAAAAGGGAGTTTTTTCTACCTGAGCATTCACAGCCTTTGAGCAGACTGTGAATCTCCAAAAGGGGGCCTACTGGGTAGAACACCTTCCCACGTTATTTGGCTGTGGAACACAGCTATCAATGAGTAGTTCACGAACCATGATGTGGGAAATGCTGCCTAATGGTGTTACTGCCTCCCAGTAAGAACAGTATATTACTTAGTATTTCCACTAACTTGTGATGATAATGAAGCTTCTGATATTTAAAATTTTTTTCCTTAGGCAGACAGGATGGACTTGCCAGTGAGAGGCTACTTTGAGAAGGGACAACATAGTACCATGGAAAATGACTGGGGCTGTGGGCTCAGCCAAACTTGAGTTTAAATTCTAACTCAGTAATTGACTAGAATTAGGCAAACCACTTAAACTTTCTGGGTATCGGTTTTCACATCAGTAAAACGGAACCAAGAGAGTCCTTTAAATGTGATAATGATGGTGAAGTACCTACCCCAGTGTCTGGAACATAGAGTGGCATGTCCAGCAGGGCCTGTGTCTTCTCCGTGGTTCTGGCTACCACTGAATAAGCCCCTTTCTGTGGTCTGAGTTCTTATGAGCAGCTGCTGAGATTCTGGCTTCCCTGGAGCTCTGGAAAAAATAGCTCTTCGAACTCATGCTCAACGAATGTGATTTCCCCTTTCTTAGAACAAGTCTATCACAAGGAACAGACATCGCTCACCTCTTATCAGAAGCCCCAGTGACTTTTTCCCCCAAATTCTTCTCCAGCATCCAAAGGATGGATAGGATCTGAAGAGGTAGAAATAGGTCTTAGTGAATTAGAGAAGATTAAATCAAGAGAGAAATAAACCATCTTCGTCATCCCAACTCATTAACAGTGGCAGCAGCCGGAATAGCTTTGAATTCTTGGCTCTGGATCTTGACAATACATTCTGAGGCCAAATCCACAAGGATTTCTTCATTTCTCATTCCGAATCTGGAAAGAAGTATTTTCTCCTCTAGTTTCTATCTCTTTTTCTTATTGTTACATAATCCTTATTATACAAATAATTCACACAAAATCCCACCACCCAAGCACATTAGATATTTTCATTTTTTGCTGACTTTGCCGTTGTGACTTTTGGTCTTCACAATACGTCCAGGTTGATGCCTTGTTTTTGTAATTATTTCTAATGATTACATGATAGTCAATCAAAGATTACTGTGAGGATTAAATTAAGGTATCGTTTGAAAATAAACTCTGTGCTGGTGACTGAAGTACGATCATTTTCCGTGATTGGATATTTTTGTTGTTTCTAATTCCTTCACCATTTTTTTTTTTCACCACAATCTTCCTGCATGTATGCCAGGATAATGTTTTGAGATACTAATTTTTTTCTCTGTATCTGTG
>NW_007746055.1:0-376 GCF_000696425.1 Galeopterus variegatus
AAGTGGGAGCTAAGAGAGAAAGAAAGAAGGAAAGAAAGACCACCGTGGTGCGTTGGACTTGCAGAGAGAGAGCATACCTAGGGTTGCAGAGTGGGGTGGGGGAAGGGGGAGGGGGAGGGAGGTCTGGGATTAATTGGGTAGGGGACATGAGGAATAATCGCAATTTGTGGTAATGGGCATGCTGCTAGTATTGATCTGGCCATCACATCTTGGGCATAAGTGGTGATGGTCAGCTTTGTACCCCATGAATATTCATAACCAATAAAAAATAAAATAAAAAAATTTTAGGGCCGAGCCTGTGGCGCACTCGGGAGGGTGCGGCGCTGGGAGCGCGGCAGCGCTCCCACCGCGGGTTCGGATCCTATATAGGGATGAC
>NW_007746055.1:5873-6924 GCF_000696425.1 Galeopterus variegatus
AATATGCTTTACACTTAGATTCCTGTCAGTACTTGGCAATCAACTGGGGGAAAAGTGCTATTGAAAATAGTGATCTAAAGGGGGAAAAGATTCCATAAAAAAGTACCCCAAATATAAAATAATCTGAGTATATCTTAATAAGAAATGTGCTGAATTTATAGAAATAAAACTACAAGATTCTTCTGAGACATAAATGGATATTTGAAAATGTGGAGGGATGTGTCATATGTGTACTTCTGCATGGGAAGCCTGAACACTGTAAAGATGCCAAATTCTTCCCAATTAATTTATAGGCTGAATGAAATTTTCATCAAAACCCAAAAGGGAGTTTGTGGAACTTCACAAAAATGATTTGACCATTCATATGGAAAATAAACAGTCAAGAAGAGCGAGAGCAATTTGAAAACAAGAAATATCAGGATTTAGAACACATTGTAAGAATTGGGGGAAAAAANAAAAAATGTATGTCCCTGGAGGTAAGATAAGGAGACCAAGGGAATAGAACAGACAGCCTGAAAAGATCTCATATGTGAAAGAGCTCAACACAGCATATGATAACAAAGGCATTAAAATTAATGGGAATTATTTAACAAATGATAATGGAAAAACCGGTTAGTGATTTGGAAACAAAAATGTTTAGATCATCACCCCATGCTATAACACCAAAACAAATTCCAAATATACTCAAGTGCTAAATAGTCTTCAAATTCAAACTAAACAAGAAAATGGAAGTGGATATTAACCTGGTGTGTAGATGAGGAAAACTTTCTTAGTATAAAAGCAATGGAAGAAATTGTGAAGGAAAAGATCAGATTTGATTACATTAAAACTTGAAATCGCTGCACATCAAAAAAAATCATAAAAATAAAAGGAAAACAACAAATTGGAAAAATATTTGTAATAAATATAGAAACAGGTAAATGTTCTCACTGTAGAAGAGAAAATGGGAAGATGACATGAATAGATGATTCCTAGAGAAGGAAACAGAAAGAGCTAATAAACGTGAAATGTTCAATATTACTAGTAATATTAGTGAAAGAAAACAAAAAAA